>NC_140169.1:207224256-207234256 GCF_963971535.1 Notolepis coatsorum | reverse complement strand
AGGTCGGTTGGTGTGCCTGCGCAGTAGAATCAGGAAGTGTCGGGGGCAGCGTGAGCCTCCCACGCGTTACTCCTCGCCACTGAGAGATCGAGCTGCGCAGGTGAAAAGATGCGACTGCTGTTACCTCA
Organism: Notolepis coatsorum; assembly: GCF_963971535.1. Lineage (NCBI taxonomy): Eukaryota > Metazoa > Chordata > Actinopteri > Aulopiformes > Paralepididae > Notolepis > Notolepis coatsorum. The sequence continues at coordinate 207,234,128 of NC_140169.1, read as the reverse complement.
AGTACCGGAGGGGACTTGTGCTATGTATGACTTAGTCCACATTGCAGCCGGCTTGTGGGAGGCAAGAAACAGCGTTCGTGACAGGGGAGGGTTGAATTGGATGATACGAAATTGGGATGGGAGAAAATGTAGAAAATGGGAGAAAAAGTGGATAAAAAAAAACAAACATTTAAAAAATTAAGACTCCAAAACAGTATTCTAAAAGAAAATAGCAAAAGAAAACAGTATTATTCACCCCTGTAGTTTTCAAAAATAGCTTTACAAATTTTTCTTAAAAACCAAAAGCGAATTACTCATTCTTAACTGTATATCAGCATTGTTCCACAAAGCGCTTCACAGAAACCATCAAGCATTCACACTCACACAGTCATACACTACTGGTGGTTGTGAGCAGCATCAGCAAACACAGCTGCCCTGTGGCAGACTGACGGAATCATGTCTGCTAATCAGCGCCAACCACCATCAACAACCTTCATAAATACATTCAACATTAATGGAATAGGCTAACTACCAACTTAGCTGTAGCAGTTAGCTGTTATATGCAATCACATATGTTTAACTACGGGGTAGTAGTTGACCTAGTTGTTAGCTTAAGCTAGTTAGCTGTGGTTATTTACAAACATGTAGATGAGACTAATCATATACAGATCGAGAACATGGCTAACAGTTGGGAATTCTAAGGTACATCTTATTTAAGCATGTAAAATGGCAACTAATCAATTCAATCAATTAGATTACCAATATTATATCAACATGAAAATTTGGAAGGGAACATAATAGTATTTTATTTTAGTATTTACTATTATAATATTAGTAGCCGATTAATTTGCAGCCCGTCCTAGGTTCTGATTGGCTCTCTAGGTTAGCACTTTAGCTTCTGATGCTGTGGTGGGCACTAGTCCTAACATTGCTAACTAAACTTTTAGTCAGAGAAAAAACGTCACGAGTCACAACTATTTACGTCCACGTGCTGTAAGGAATCAGGAATACGGAAAGCACATTGTCTTGTAATAGAATGACTGAAATCACTGCAAGAGCTAGTATAGGCTAGCTAGCCCTCATGAACCGGCAGACACCAACAGTAGAATATGCACTAGGCTACTGCATGCACCTGTCATGTTACTGTTGGTTCCTTCCACTTGAACTTCATCATCATTAGCAGCAGCAGCGGGTAAACATGTCTGTAATTTTAGAACATTGTTCTGCGTCTTTTACTAGCAATTTTTGTTTTTTAATTCTAGCTTTTTCAGCTCCACCCTTTCTTTTTTTGCATTCTCCATTTCTGCGCTTCTAGGCCTACTCGCGGTTGGGAGGAAACGTGAATCTCATTCACTGATGTCTCATGTCTCATTCAAGACTGGCTAACAAAAGCATGTCTTTCACTTAACACCAAGAAAACAGTGTGTATGATGTTCACAAAGTCACCAGTAGAGGTCACTCACTCTAATGTGTTTCTGGGAGAGGCGGAGCTGGACATTGTACATTAATTCAAGTATCTTGGGGTCACATTGGACTCTACATTGACCTTCAAAAAGTCATGTGAAGAAAGTGACAAACAGTCAAGTTTAACATCGAAAACTTCAGGCAGATCAGGCCCTGCCTGCCAGTTAATGCTGCAAGGATGTTTCTGCATTCAATGATTTTATCACACATCGAGTAGGCCTACTGTTTTATCAACTGGTCTCTTTTATATGTCACTACTCTTACACCAATATAATTACTTAGCCATAAAAGTATTTGATAGGAAACAAATTACATTTCATCACTTCCTGATGGCTTGTCGTACAGAACTTGTAAGTCGCTTTGGATAAAAGCGTCAGCTAAATGACTAAATGTAAATGTAAATGTGAATGTAATGTTTTAGAAAAACATAACATGCTAAGTTTCGAGAATTTCCAAGTTTTCAAATATACTTGCTTCATGTACAAGGTTCTGCATGGACTTGCCCCTCCCCCATTGAATGAGTTCATCCAACAGAAAGCAGACACTGGCATTACCACCAGGGCCATCAGTAGAGGGGACTGTAAGGTGCCTTTTCGGTATTGTTGTGAAGGGCCAGATTAAACCGAATATATATATTTATTTATATATATATATTTAATTGTATTTGTATATTCTCTAATATTCCCTGATATCCCTTGTATATTCCTTGTACAATATGCATTGAATATCCATTCTAGCCTACTGAACATCCCATAATAGTCTCCATTCTACTATTGGTCGAGACCTTGGTGCCAGGCTGCCATACCCCTCAGACCCAGTTCAAACGTACCGCTCGACATGTACGAACAAGTCCTAGTTCCGCGTAGGAATTTGGCTACCGCACCACTAATGGGACTATTTGTTCATAGTGCGTATATATACTGCGCTACTAAAGTAGGACTTTCTTTTCAGTCCAGTTTCTTACCCTCCAATAGAGTCACAGACGTAAAGCCTCCCCGCGACGCCACGTGTGGGAGTAAGGCCAAGTTCGCCTACCATCGGTATTGAGACATCGTGTATATTAATATTTGAATAGTCATATTTGGCACTATATCGTCGAGTTGGACGTAGTCTATTAAGCTAATAATAGTCTGTTAATATATAGTGCTTCGTGCGGTGAGAATACTACCGTAGTCAGTACCCCATCGTTTCGGGCAGAGAACTGGCTGCTTACCCAGGGTGGTTGACCCTATGTGAAGCTGCACCCGAGGAGCCCCAGAGCCGACGAGCGAGTGGACCTGTATACCGGATTATTCTACCGACGACAGCCCGCCTTCCCAGGCACGGATTATGCTTTGGATACTTTGATTATTCCATGGATAAAGACCCCCGACACTGCCGTGTGTTGGAACCCCCCCCCCTGGAGAGGACGCAAGGTGAGGAGACGCTCTGCAAGACGAGGTCGCTTCACGTCTCTCCCCCGTGGACCGGAGAGAGCCGGCCCACAAAGAGTCCACCTGCTTTCATCTGTGGTCCAAGGATCGCCGGCGCATTGAACGGCACTACAGTGGGTTCACCTGGGATACCCTTGGCCGGACGAGGCAGCCGGATTCTACCCCCCCCCCCCCTCCTACTCCTGTCGGCTTACAAGCGACCGGATTAACCCCCTCTAGTGTATCTAGTATAATCATTAAAGTATCATTGCTGTTATTCCTTAACTATTCCAGGTCGTATATTTACCACCTGCGCCTTCAGAGATTGGACATTCTCTATTGATATACCGACGAATACTCCTTGCCATAAAAGTGCATACTATTTCAATTCATAAATGTAATTAAGTGATTAAGTGCTTATTCTACACACCATCGCTGTGTAGAAATAAAGACCTGTTTCTAATTCGTACATTTGTGTTGGATCCGTTTCATCTACGTGAGAGTGTTCATGATAATATATTTATGCCGTGTACTGGGTGGCCGAATATTAAGTACAAAGGTAGTGGTAGTAAGTATCATATCTAGTAATACAGTCAGGGAATTGTACCCCTCAGTTACAATTGGTCCTTCGAGCCGGAGGGTAATCAGTGTAATATTAATATAGTGTTATTAATATTGAAATGGCCTATGATGAACACTCCACGAAACGATCCTCCTAACCAACGCCCGCAGCGCGAACGACGGCTCCCTCAGTACTTAGAGGCTTACGCTGTCAGTCAACAACCTAGTCTTCTACTAACAGTAAACGCGGTAAAACTAGAAAGTAAAAGTATGTCTAACCCCAACGCCCAGACTACCCCGACCATAGAGGCCCCTACGGGCTCTAATGTAACTGACCAAGTTCACGGTGGGGACCAGTGGGAACCAGACATGACTTCACATCCCGCCAGTACTGAAGAAGTAGTCCCCGATGAGTCCCGGGAGGAATACAACGCTACCGAGAGAGAACTCGGCACGGAAGAAGACGGGGAGAGCACCGTGGAGATAGAGCTCCAAGGCTCCGCAAGGAGTACCCCGAGGGAAGGCTCCCCTATACAACCGCCTTCTCCCAGCGAGGCAGAGAGGACCCTACAGCAGGCCTTCCTCATCAGCCTGAACGCCGCTGCTGAACGCGACCGACTGCAGATCCAGCAGCGAAGCGAACACGAGCAGATACGTCTAGAAATAAGACGCATTCAGATGGAAGAGAATGTGGCCCGAGAACGAGCCGGTGCTCAACGGGACGCAGCGCGCGACAGACAGCAGTCGCAACTAATAGAACAGCTGATCAGACGGACAACACCCTCTCCCTCCGCCAGAGGCTCCAGGAACTCGTCTAGACACACCTCCAGGGCGGCATCCCCTAGCCGAGTAAACAACCCTGAACTTGACCAACAGACGAGGTCTATACCCCCCACAGACCACCTCCCCCCACCGGTCCAAGCGAGACCTAGCAACCGGGAAGGAGCAGCATATCCTGTGGAGAGGCTAAACCAGAGACTACAAGCACTGGATGACCTAACTGAAGATGAAGAGGAAGAGGAGGAGAACCACGCCCGAAGACAGCACAGTACTCTACCGGACCAGGAGGTCCGGTACAGCCCAGGCTATACTCCCGCGGAGCTGCGCTACAGACCCCCGACTCTATACACAGGTGAGCACGACGCACGACCCGCACCGAGGAACAGCACCTGGACAAGCGGGCCATGGTACACTGCCGGTACCAGCCCATACCAAGGAGCGGGAGGAGACTCGCCTAGGAGGCCTCTCCCCCAACGCTCGCCGATGTATCCACAGTCAGCGTCATACATTGGCACGCCTATGGTACCCGACTTCACCCAAGAGAACCGGGCCCAGTATACAGAACTCCGCATGTGTCTGGAGACCATGTTGGTGGATGTATTGGATGAACGCCACAAATACGCCATCCTACTGAAGCACTTAAAGGTACCCCGCGCACATAATATAGCGCTCGCCTACGCGACTTCCACCACCCCATACACAGCAGCGCTGGTAGCATTGGACCAGAGGTATGGGCGCATATGGGATTACGTGATCCAGGAGATCCGACACATCGACCGCTTACCCCCAGCAATAGACAATCGAGCACTGGACGACCTGTCCATCAGAGTGCAGTCCCTGGTAGGGATGTTGGGAGCGCAAAGAGAGAAGGGGAGGCATGAACTTTACGCCAACTCAAATGTGGAAAGGATCCTGGAGAAGCTGCCGCCCGCTCGTCAGGAGCGCTTTAGGCGGCAGAGGGACCACAGAGACCCGAATGGCCCCGAACCGAACCTCCTCGATCTAGCAGACTTCCTGGCGAGAGAAGTCAGCAGCCTACGGCTAGATACATTCGGACGGAGCACCCCTGGCTCCAGAGAAGGAACCAGACGACTAAATGATGGAAGAAGATCGGTGACTGTGATGCACCAATCGGAGTCAGTACCGAGCAGCAGGAGCCACAGTACCCCCTCCAGAACGGAGAAGTGGAAGATAGTGTGCCCCTACTGTGAGAAAGAACACTGGCTAGCGCAATGTGACTCCTTCCCCAAGCTGAACGCGGAGGAAGCAGGTCAATGGATAAAGTCCAACAAGCGCTGTTTTCGCTGTGCGCGCTCACACATGGCAGCCGAATGCCGCTTAAAGAAAAGGTGCACCAAGTGCGATGGAGCCCATCTGGACATACTTCACGACAGTAACAGACGGCGCCCTTCACCCGCACCATCCAGCCGCAAAGCGAGCGTCATGTACATCGATCCCGCCAGCAGCAGTGGAGCCCGAGTACTCCTAAAAGTAGTGCGTGTGACACTAAGCTACCAGAATAAAGTCCTGGACACTTACGCCGTCCTCGATGACGGGTCAGAGAAGACCCTGCTGCTCGCCTCCGCTGCGGCCCAGCTAGGGCTGCGGGGAAGCGAAACCCAAATGACAATTCGGACAATAAGACGAGATTTGAAGACGATAAAGGGCGAGAATGTCTCATTCTCTATCGCAGCAAGCGGCCAGCCTGAGCGACGGTACCAGATTACAGACGCTTTCACCAGCCAAGAAATAGGACTGTCGCGGTACACATACCCCGTCGCCAAGCTGATGGAGAAATATGTACATCTGCGCAGGTTACCGATCCCGCTCATAGACAATGCTATGCCGACCCTGTTGATGGGCTCCGACCATGCAGACCTCATTGTCCCGATAGACCGGGTTCATACCGGACCCCGAGGCTGTCCTGCAGCAGTCGAGACCCGTTTGGGATGGACTCTCCAAGGCCCGCTCGCCAAATCTCTCAACCGAAGTACAGCCACTAGATGTCTCCACTCCCGAGTCACAGAGGGACAAACCGCACTCCTGCAACACGTAGAGCGGCTATGGACCTTAGAACAAATGCCCTTTAAGAACGGAAAGAAAGACATTCGCTCTAAAGATGACATTTACGCAATTCACCTCCTCGAGACAGGGACCAAGAGAGTCCCGGTCAACGGCGTGTTGAGATACGCCACGCCACTCCTGCGGCGAGAAGGAATGCCTACTTTCCACGCCAAGACAGACGCCACAGAACGGTACCTGCTGAACACGGAGCGGCGCTTAGCCAAGAACCCCGCCCAAGAGAGTGTATACCGCGCTGAGATTGAGAAGCTCATCACAGCGGGACACGTCACAAAGATGGACATTAAAGAGGCTGACCAGACCACTGAATCGTGGTACGTGCCCCACCACAAGGTCCATCACAACGGTAAAGACCGCATAGTATTTAACTGCAGCTACCAGATCGGATCCCAAAATCTGAATAAAGAGTTACTGCCCGGTCCCACACTCGGCCCCTCCCTACTCGGCGTTCTACTCCGCTTCCGCCAGGAAAAGGTGGCCATCAGCGGGGACATTAAAGGAATGTTCCTGCAGGTGAGATTAGTAGAGGCGGACAAGCCCCTGTTACGGTTCCTATGGAGAGAGAAGCCAGGAGATGAGCACCCAGCCATCTACCAATGGGAAGTCCTCCCCTTCGGAACGACGTGCAGCCCCTGCTGTGTGACATTTGCACTACAGAAACATGTAGCAGAGGACCCAGCAGCGGACGAAGAGGTCCGACACAGCGTAAAGAACAGCTTCTACGTAGACAACTGTCTACAAAGCCTTTCAACCCAGGAAGAAGCCGAGGCTCTCCTGATTAAACTCCGCGCCTCATTGATCAAAGGCGGCTTTGATCTCAGGCAGTGGGCCAGCAGCGATCCGCAAGTACTGCGCAGCCTCTCCTCCGAGGACAAGGCAGCCAGCAGCGAGACCTGGATGGCTACAATCCCGGGAGAAGCCCAGGAGATGACCCTGGGATTGGTGTGGCGATTCAAAACAGATTCGCTTCACTACAGACACAAGCCCCTGACTACGGAGCAGGGAAGGCCGGCGGCGGCGCCGACCACCAGACGGAGTGTGTACACAACACTCGCCCGACAATATGACCCGCTAGGATGTATTCTACCGTACACCACCAGGGCAAAAATGATTGTACGAGCATTGTGGGACAAGGACCAGGGCTGGGACGACCCCATTCCCGCACATGGAGAGAGTGGGAGATGGAGCTCCACTCACTCCCAGGCGTTAATATGCGCCGAAGCTACTTCCCACCCACGGTGAGGCCAGAGACATGTAAAATGGACTTACACGTCTTCAGTGACGCCTCAGAGGTCGCATACGGATCAGTAGCCTACTTGCGGGCCCAAGACCAGGGGGGAGAGATCTACACAGCATTTGTCCTCGCCCGCTCGAGAATAGCCCCACGCAAGCAACAATCTATCCCACGTCTAGAGCTCTGCGCAGCCCTAGCCGGAGCGCACCTAGCCACGCTCATCCAACGTGAGCTCACCATACCGGTGTCTAGAACAATCCTGTGGTCAGATTCCACGACGGTACTCGCCTGGATCAAATCGGACTCATGCAAGTACAAAGTCTTCGTGGGAGTCAGAGTCACCGAGATTCAAGACTTAACCGAAGAGTTAACCGGAGAAACAGAGTGGCGCTACGTTGATACAAAACAGAACCCAGCCGACGTCATCACCCGGGGGATGCCCCTGGATGACCTCACCCGTCGCAATGTCTACAGTGACGGCCCCGCATTCCTAAGACTCCCGGAAGGACAGTGGCCCATGCCTATCCCGAGGGAAGCAAGTCCAGAGGAGGTGGAAATTAAGAAGTCTGTGTTCTGTGGATTGAGCACCGTAGCCTCCACCGACCCTAACATAGACGATTGCACGTCCATAGAGAGTGCACAACAAAGAACATTCCTGCGGTACCACCCGGAGTGCAAGTCCCCCGCTGATATGTCAGCAGCTAACTACGAGGAAGCAGAACTGCTTCTACTGCAGCGAGCCCAGAGAGACTCGTTCCCCGATGAATTGGCCTGTCTACAGGGAGGAAAGCCCGTCCCATCCGACAGCAGATTAATTCACCTGGCCCCCGAGAGCGACGCTCACACCCTCATCAGAGTGGGTGGTCGCCTACGCAGAGCCCCCAATCTACCGGATGACATTAAATACCCGATCGTATTGAACAGCCGACACAAGGTCACAGAGCTGATTATAAAGAAATACGATGAGGATGTACATCACGCAGGAGCAGAAAGAGTCTTCGCGGAAATCAGACGTCGTTACTGGATCCTACAAGGAAGAGAGGCGGTACGACGCTTCCAGCGAACATGTCTAGACTGCCGCAAGTGGCGCGCGCAGCCCAGCATACCAAGGATGGCTGACCTTCCTCCATGTCGCCTCCGAATCGGTGACAAGCCATTCCACTCAACGGGTATGGACTGCTTTGGCCCGCTGCACATAAAGAAAGGAAGAGGAACCGAGAAGCGGTGGGGTATTGTATTCAAATGCATGACCACCAGAGCGATACACATCGAGCTTCTCCCGACCATGAGCACAGACTCATTCCTTATGGCCTTCCGTAGATTCACATCACGGAAAGGAAGACCGTCTACCCTATTGTCCGATCATGGGACAAACTTCAAAGGCGGCGAAAGAGAGCTGAGAGAGAGCTTCCAAGCTATGGGCCCAGAACTTAAGACCCACCTCGCTCCAGCACAGGTTGATTTCCAATTCAACCCCCCAAACGCACCCCACTTCGGTGGCACTTGGGAACGAGAAGTGCGCTCCATAAAGACAGCCCTGTACGCAGTACTTGGGGCCCAGACTGTGGCGGAAGAAGTCCTAATGACAGTCCTCACGGAGATTGAGGGAGTACTTAACTCGAAGCCCCTCGGATATGTCTCCAGTGATGTGGCGGATATCGACCCAGTTACCCCCAACACACTCCTGATGGGGCGGCTAGATCCTGCATTACCCCAGACAATGTACCGGCCTGAAGAAGCGAACGGCCGACGAATGTGGAGGTACAGCCAAGTATTAGCCGACAAGTTTTGGAACAGTTTCCTACTGCACTACCTACCGTCTCTACAGACCCGCCAGAAGTGGGTAAAGGAGAGAGACAATTTGACAGAAGGAACAGTCGTCATGATTATTGATCAATCACTGCCCAGAGCTATGTGGCCGGCCGGCCGCGTAAGCAAAGTGATCACCGGTGCCGACGGCAAGGTCCGAGCAGCTGAAGTGCTCGTCCAGGGTCGCACTTACACCCGTCCCGTGGCGAGGCTCATAGAACTGCCTCGACTCCCAGACACAATCGATGATGACCATGACCCTACAACCCTATGACTTTGTGAAGTTGACTGACCCCTACAGCAAACCCTTATGTGTAAATAGACAACGCGATTAATCTGTCTCTGTTTAACTGATTAGGTCTGGGACCTATTCAGGGGGTGGCTGTTGTGAAGGGCCAGATTAAACCGAATATATATATTTATTTATATATATATATTTAATTGTATTTGTATATTCTCTAATATTCCCTGATATCCCTTGTATATTCCTTGTACAATATGCATTGAATATCCATTCTAGCCTACTGAACATCCCATAATAGTCTCCATTC
>NC_140169.1:207214256-207216756 GCF_963971535.1 Notolepis coatsorum | reverse complement strand
TATATAAACTAAAGGCCCAATCAGTGATCCAAATGTAAACAAATGGCCCCACCACCAGACGTAAGAAATAAGATGGAGCCATGTTTTCATCTGTAGTTGATTGATTGAGCTCTTCATACAATAACTAACAATAGACAACAGATAAATGTGAATTTTGTATTGTATTCGCTGTCTATTATGGCTGTAAACGTTGTAGGTCATGTATGTCCTGTAGGTCAGGAAGGTCATGTGGGTCATGTAGGTCATGTATGTCCTGTAGGTCAGGAAGGTCAAGTGGGTCATGTAGGTCATGTAGGTCATGTATGTCCTGTAGGTCAGGAAGGTCATGTAGGTCAGGAAGGTCATGTGGGTCATGTAGGTCATGTATGTCCTGTAGGTCAGGAAGGTCAAGTGGGTCATGTAGGTCATGTAGGTCATGTATGTCCTGTAGGTCAGGAAGGTCATGTAGGTCAGGAAGGTCATGTGGGTCATGTAGGTCATGTATGTCCTGTAGGTCAGGAAGGTCATGTATGTCCTGTAGGTCATGTAGGTCAGGAAGGTCATGTGGGTCATGTAGGTCATGTATGTCCTGTAGGTCAGGAAGGTCATGTATGTCCTGTAGGTCAGGAAGGTCATGTATGTCCTGTAGGTCAGGAAGGTCATGTATGTCCTGTAGGTCAGGAAGGTCATGTATGTCCTGTAGGTCAGGAAGGTCATGTATGTCCTGTAGGTCAGGAAGGTCATGTAGGTCAGGAAGGTCATGTGGGTCATGTAGGTCATGTATGTCCTGTAGGTCAGGAAGGTCATGTATGTCCTGTAGGTCATGTATGTCCTGTAGGTCATGTATGTCCTGTAGGTCAGGAAGGTCATGTGGGTCATGTAGGTCATGTATGTCCTGTAGGTCATGTACGTATGTCATGTATGTCATGTATGTTGTGTAGGAACAGTTATGAAAAGGATTTCCACTTGTTATGTTTATAATTCTGACGCTAGAAGAGCTAATGGTTGTATGAAACTCGTAGCAGCCGCGAGGTGGAGGTTGAGGTGGTTCTCCTGATTAAAGATGGCGGCGGCGTGTAGGAGGATAACGGAGAGCAGAGTGAGGAGAAGAATAGTCTGGTTGTGCAGCAGAGAGAGATAAGCATTCAAAGCAGAACTGTACAGCGTCCATACTGGACTTCACTGTCCCTGACATGCAAATAACACACCCAGCTAGATTTAACAGGGAAATCAGCTGTGTGTGTGTGTGTGTGTATGTGTGTGTGTGTGTGTGTGTATGTGTGTGTGTGTGTGTGCGCGCACGTGTGTGTGTGTGTGGTGAAGGGCCATACACACATGAGCATGGATGCCTTGTACGCAGACACACACACACACACATACACACACACGTGTACATGCACACTCATAAATGTTATAATTATAAGGTACCTCTATAAGGTAATTTTCTAACCTTTAATCTTAACTTTGAGGCTTAATTCACACCAGCAGAGGTCACCATTATGTTACACAAAATATATCCAAAAGTCAAATATCCTTTAGTTTTTGCATAATCACATGCAGGTATGTTACCATATTTGCATACCATGCACTGGGACCCAGAGAAAGACACATTTAGTTATGGGAGAAATAAAAAAAAAAATCCAAAATCCTGTCCTGATATGATGATGTTAGATGTGGATTCTTTAGTAAAACCATCTATCTCTGCTAATTTATTTTGGTTAGATGTTTATGAAAGGCTTGGGGTGCATGTCAGGAAACACTTTCTTTGTGGACATTTATTTATGGAAGAAAATACACATTGCATGAGTGAATGAGTTCATACTGGTGTTGATTTATATGTTGGACACCATTGTATTGTCCATTATATTGTCTGCATATGTAGTTTAGTTTACACAGATATACAAAATAGACTTCATTCATCAATTCATTTATAAACTATAGATTTAGTATCTATTTAGAAACTACAAGTTCCAGTATTTAGGCATTTGTGAAAGTGTCACAAATGTAATGTAATGTTGTAATGTCCTGATTGGCTGTACCTGTGACATCACCAGTATTTTGTCATAGAGTGATGATCTCTGGTTGGCTTAAAGCTGACTGCTTGACAACTTAGTTACTGTAACAGAGGATTTACAGATGACAGCATGAGTCAGTTCCGGCCCTCCCCTTTTCGCTCTCCTCTCCCTCCCTCCCTCCTCTCCCCTACTCTCCTCCCCTCCTCTCCTCCCCTCCTCTCCTCCTCTCCTCTCCTCTCTCTCTCCTCCTCTCCTCCTCCTCTCCTCCTCTCTCCTCTCCTCCTCTCCTCTCCTCTCCTCCCCTCCCTCCTCTCCCCTACTCTCCTCCCCTCCTCTCCTCCCCCCTCCTCTCCTCCTCTCCTCTCCTCTCCTCTCCTTCCCTCCTCTCCTCCCTCCTTCTCCTCTCCTCCTCTCCTCTCCTCTCCTCCCCTCCTTCAACATTAGAGGTAAGATCCTGAACTATGAAACTATTTGTTTTATTATAAATGTACTACTACAACAACAAT
>NC_140169.1:207182473-207214056 GCF_963971535.1 Notolepis coatsorum | reverse complement strand
CCTGGTCCCTGCGGTGAGTTTCTCAAAAGGTCCCTAATTCCTGGAGACAGTTCCTGGGGTGCAAGACAATTTATTCTATTCTATTCTCATATTCATTTTAAATATTGTTTTCTTCCAGGTATTTGCCACCTTGACTGTGATGAATACTTTGACCACTAGATGTCAGTAAAGATACAGTTATTATAGTTCATACATGACGAGAGTTCATGTTCCATCCTCTCCATCCTGACATGATGGATATTACAGGTAAAATGGCAGCTTTACAAAACACTGCAACACATAATAATGTGTGATGGTAATATAGCTAATATTGAACTCTGTATGACTGTAATATGATCTGATTTTGATCTGAATAGGAAGATTCTAATTTGAACTGGATCAAATGAAAAAATAAATGGATCAATCCATAATAACTACTACTACTACTACTACTACTACTACTACTACTACTACTACTACTACTACTACTACTACTACTACTACTACTACTACTACTACTACTACTACTACTGCTACTGCTACTACTGCTACTGCTACTACTACTACTACTACTACTACTACTACTACTACTACTACTACTACTACTACTACTACTACTACTACTACTACTACTACTACTACTACTACTACCTACTACTACTACTACTACTACTACTACTACTACCTACTACTAATAATAATAAATGTAGTTCCACATTCTAATCATATATCAGAATACAGTAGATTATTCTTTTTAAATAGTTTCACAAATGTATCACAAAAAACACGAAACATGAAACAGGAAAACAACACAACTCACTGGCAACCAGTGAAGAACACTGTACTGTACACTGTATGTACTGTAGATCAGCAAGCTGGGAATGTGAGACATTATGTTATTTTAAAATATGAAACGAGGGAAACATTATGAAGCATACACATGAAGCATAATGTTAAATATGAAATATTATGTTAAATAGAAACATTATGCAACATATACATGACGCATTATGTTAAATATATGACACATTATGAAGCATACACATGAAGCGTAATGTTAAATATGAAATATTATGTTAAATAGAAACATTATGCAACATATACATGAATCATTATGTTAAATATGACACATTATGAAGCATACACATGAAGCATTATGTTAAATATAAACATTATGCAACATATACATGGCGCATTATGTTAAATATATGACACATTATGAAGCATACACATGAAGCATAATGTTAAATATGAAATATTATGTTAAATAGAAACATTATGCAACATATACATGAATCATTATGTTAAATATGACACATTATGAAGCATACACATGAAGCATTATGTTAAATATAAACATTATGCAACATATACATGACGCATTATGTTAAATATATGACACATTATGAAGCATACACATGAAGCATTATGTTAAATATAAAACATTATGAAGCATACACATGAAGCATAATGTTAAACATGAAGCATAATGTGAAGCATACACATGAAACATGTTAAATATGAAAGATTATACATATGCTAAATACTTGCATAAACAACCAAACATACCTGTTCATACTTCACTGACTGATACTCTTTGCACATAACTGCCCAATTGCACAGCTCTGGCCTATTCCTATTTTATTTTATTTTATTTGTATTGTACTATTCTACATGCAAATTCCTTGTATGTGAAAACTACTTGGCAATAAAGTCGTTTCTGATTCTGATTCTGATTCTGAATAAACAATATGAAGCATACACATGAATCATTATGTTAAATATGAAATATTATGTCAGATTTTAAACTTTATGAAGCATACACATGAAGCATAATGTTAAACATGAAGCATAATGTGACATATGAAACATTATGAAGCATACTCATGAAACATTATGCTAAATAGGAAAAATTATAGATATGAAACAATATGAAGCATACACATGAAGCATTATGTTAAATATTAAACATTATGTTAGATTTGAAACATTATGAAGCATACACATGAAGCATAATTTTAAACATTAAGCATAATGTTAAATATCATTACATTTTACATTTAGTCATTTAGCTGAACGCTTTCATCCAAAGCAATTTACAGATTGTGAACAACAAGTCAGGGTCAGTGGTATTGTTTGTCAAACAGTGTTGAACTTGAGTTAGTGCATAGTAGTATAAGCATACTAGCATGATAGGTAGTAGTATAAGTATAGTAGCCTAGTAGTAAGTAATATAATAGTACAAATATATTTTTTGAAGAGGTGTGTTTTTATTTGGCAGCTGAAAATTGGCCGTGTTTCTGCTGTCCTGACTGTGGTGAGAAGTTCGTTCCACCATTGTGGAGCGAGGACCGAGAATAGGCTGCTTCTCTTTAATGACCTCCCGCGGAGTTCGGATATGAGTGGGTCTGAGGCGGCCAGAAGATGCAAAGCCTAGGGGTCTAGAGGGTGTGTAGTTAGAGACCATTGACCAGAGGTAGGCGGGAGACGTTCCCCTTGCTGCGCCTGCACGGTATGCCAGGTCGAGGGCCTTGAAGCGGACTCGTGCGGCAATGGGAAGCCAGTGAAGCTCTCTAAGAAGTGGGGTAACATGGGCTGACTTTGGTAGATTGGCCGATGTGTTTGGTATGAGTTGAAGTGGCTTGGTGGTGGGTAGCTGGTAGACTGCATTGCAGTCATTGAGGCAAAACATGACTTGATTGCAAGAGAAGTTGGGTGGCTTCTTTTGTCAGGAAGGGGCGGATCCTTCTGGCGTTGCTCAGGAAGAAACTGCAGGTTCTGGTTGTTGATGCAATGTGTGGAGAGAAGATCAGCCAGTCATCAAGGACTACACCAAGGTTCTTGGTGGTCGGGGACGCAGCCACGGCTACATTCTCCACTGTAATCGAATGGTCGGTCAGTGGGGAGGATATGAAGTAGCTCCGTTTAGCTAAGGTTCAGTTTGAGGTGATTGGTCATCATCCAGGCGGAGATGTCAGACAGGCAGAACGAGATGCATTCAGAGACTTGGGTCTCTGAGGGAGGAAAGGAGAGGAAGAGTTGAGTGTCATCGGCCTAGCAGTGATATGAGAAGGCATGAGACGTCATCGTTTTACTTAGAGATTTGGTGTAGAGAGAGAAGGAGAGGGGTCCAAGGACCGAGCTCTGGGGGACACCCATCTGTATGATGTGGGGGGCCGACTGGATGCCTCTCCATGACACTTGGTAGGAGCGGTTGTCGAGGTAGGTTGACAGCCATGCCAGCGCAGAGCCTACAACTCCCATTTCTGTGACAGATGCGAGGAGGATCTGGTGGTTGACTGTGACAGGTCCAGGAGAGGCCTTTCGCTCTTGAAGAGCCTCTGTGACTGCTATGAGGGCCGTGTCTGTTGAGTGACCAATCTCGGAGCGACAGTGGCTCAGGAGGTAGAGCAGTCGTCTGGCAATCCGGAGGTTCCCGGTTCGATTCCCGCTCCTCCCGGGCAGTGTGTCGATGTGTCCTTGAGCAAGACACTTAACCCCTAATTGCTCCCGATGAGCAGGTTGGCACCTTGCATGGTTGCCTCCGTCGTCGGTGTGTGAATGTGTGAGTGAATGGGTAAAATGTGAGGAACAAATTGTAAGGCGTTTTGGATAAAAGCGCTATATAAAAAAAGCAGCCATTTACCATTTGAAGCCTGACTGATTTGAGTCTAGGAGGTTGTTCTGTAATAGATTATCAGTGAGCTGGTTGGACACCGCGTGTTAAAGTGATTTAGAGAGGAAAGAGAGAAGAGAGACAGGGCAGAGTGTTAGGGATTGTAATGCGACCCCAATTGCACGACACAGACAGGTATTCAAAGTTAGCCAAAAACAAGGGTATGATTTATTAATACACAAAAATAGCGGCACTGATCCTTTAAGGCTAAAAAACACTAAAGTCCAGGAACACAAAACTAGCAGCACTGTGCCTTTAAAGGGCGACCAAAAAGGTACACAGGAATCCTCTAGAACACGGTCATCTTCCCGACCAGAACGCTGCAGACGGGCAACGCAGCAAACAGGGGGTCCAAGGGGAATGGGGTGAGAACACGGGCATCCTCCCGTGGAACAATAGAGAGCGATGAAGCGGTCTCACCCCAGGAACGAGGTCCATGAAGAGGGAGTAGGGAAGTAGCTGGCACGACGTCTCACCCAGAGACACGGCGGTAGATGGTAGTAAAGTAGAATGGCACGACATCTGAAGTGGGAACATAAAGATCCTCCCGTGGAACAATAGAGAGCGAAGACGATGACCCACTCCAGGAAACGGCGATAGGTGGTAGTGTACAGAGACGACTTGGCCAGGAGTGGAAGCTAACCAGCAGTACTAATACTCTCGAGGAGCTGATTACCAACCACTCACAGGTGCCCCTCGTTGGGCAGCATGCAGTCCTACCCAGCCCTCACACTGAGGCCTCAATCTTTTCTTTTTTATCCACTTTTTCTCCCATTTTTCTATTTTTCTCCCATCCCAATTTTCATATTGTCCAATTCAACCCTCCCCTGTCACGGACGCTGTTTCTTGCCTCCCACAAGCCGGCTGCAATGTGGACTAAGTCATACATAGCACAAGTCCCCTCCGGTACTCGAGGTAACAGCCGTCGCATCTTTTCACCTGCGCAGCTCGATCTCTCAGCGTCGGGGTCTGGGCTTTGGAGGGGCCCCGCCCCCGTCGCTTCTTGATTCTACTGCGCAGGCGCACCAACCGACCTGTAGGAGTCGCTGTCCACAACGCCCGATCCCCACCCTTCAGTTTCCCTCCCCGTAATACGGCCAATGTGTATTACTGTGGACGACCAGCTAAACTGAAAGCAATGTGGAGAGCGGGGCTCGAACAGGAGGCGTCCTGTTCGAGCCTAGTCTCCAGCATTCATTGCGAGCGCCTTGCCCACTGCGCCACGTAGCTGCCACCGAGGCCTCAATCTTATGGTGACACAAAGAAGCTTTGGCAGTAATAATGTTTTTGGAGAATGCTAACAAGAGGTTATCATAGGTAGTGATGTCACCAGTGAGGCAGGTCTTTTTATACTTCCTCTTGGCCGCTCTCAGGCTCTGTATTTCTTCTTTCACTGCATCTGTCAGCCATGGTATGGGTGAGGAACGGCTGGCAGGCTGCTTAGATTAGATAGATTGTACTTTATTGTCATTATATTTGCATACAACAAGATTTGGGACTCAAACTTAAGGTGCAATAATACAATCACACAAGTAATAAAAGATAAATATAAAATACTATACAAGAAACATTAAATACTATACAATAAACATAAAATACTATACAGAAACATTAAATACTATACAATAAGACAATGTTCCAATACTGTACAATATGCAAAATAACAATATACAATATAAAATATTTACAATATACAAAATAATTGGCGAGGGGAAAGAGCTTGTGGAAGGAGGTTGAGAGGGCTGAAAGGAGGGGGGGGAGGTTGAGAGGGCTGAAAGGAGGGGGGGGAGGTTGAGAGGGCTGAAAGGAGGGGGGGGAGGTTGAGAGGGCTGAAAGGAGGGGGGGGAGGGAGAGCATCTGGAGGGAGAGCAGAGAAAGTCTCACTCTTGCATAGGGCTGACAGGGTGTCAGTGGAGAGGGTGGAGGGGGACAGGGTGTCAGAGGAGAGGGTGGAGGGGGACAGGGTGTCAGTGGAGAGGGTGGAGGGGGACAGGATGTCAGTGGAGAGGGTGGAGGGGGACAGGATGTCAGTGGAGAGGGTGGAAGGGGACAGGGCTGACAGGATGTCAGTGGAGAGGGTGGAGGGGGACAGGGTGTCAGGGGAGAGGGTGGAGGGGGACAGGGCTGACAGGATGTCAGTGGAGAGGGTGGAGGGGGACAGGGCTGACAGGATGTCAGTGGAGAGGGTGGAGGGGGACAGGGTGTCAGGGGAGAGGGTGGAGGGGGACAGGGCTGACAGGATGTCAGTGGAGAGGGTGGAGGGGGACAGGGCTGACAGGATGTCAGTGGAGAGGGTGGAGGGGGACAGGGTGTCAGGGGAGAGGGTGGAGGGGGACAGGGCTGACAGGATGTCAGTGGAGAGGGTGGAGGGGGACAGGGCTGACAGGGTGTCAGAGGAGAGGGTGGAGGGGGACAGGGTGTCAGGGGAGAGGGTGGAGGGGGACAGGGCTGACAGGATGTCAGTGGAGAGGGTGGAGGGGGACAGGGCTGACAGGATGTCAGTGGAGAGGGTGGAGGGGGACAGGGTGTCAGGGGAGAGGGTGGAGGGGCACAGGGAGCATAGGTTGCTGTCTGAATGAGACAGTTGGAGTTGGAGTGGGTGGTTTGGCAATCTGTTATTACAATTTTCAATCAATCAATCAAAATATTAAACATAATTGCAAAACTAAAATAAACGACTGAAATGTGTTGTATGGTTATTTTTATTAAACAAAAAACCTGATTTAATTAGAAAACTTTCTATTTCTGGTATAATGGGCGATGAGCTTCATACGTGTTGATGACCATATCTAATGCCATATCTAATGGCAAAGAATATCTATATCATATGTATGTAGCAGTGACTTCTACACATTCTATTAGGTTAACAGTGTCTCTCATTGTTATGATTGCCAATATATAGATATATATTTCTTTGGATACGAAGAGAGTGTCGTGTCTCCTCTTCTCCTTTATGACATCTAGACGGTTTCATCTTGGCAACATACACATTCTAAATGGAGGTTTACCTCCTGTTGCATTGTTTGCTCATATCAATAACTGACAGGAAATTAACTTGGGTCCAGGCTGTTCCCATGGCAACACACTCCCCGTGAAACCATCTATACATCACACACCACCTTGATGAATGTCAGCCTGCATCTCACCAAGACAAGGTGTGTGTTTCTTCCCTCTTCTGAGACCTCATCACTAGTTCACCTCACAGACGTCTCAGTAGGTCACCTCACAGACGTCTCACTAGTTCACCTCACAGACGTCTCAGTAGGTCACCTCACAGACGTCTCAGTAGGTCACCTCACAGACGTCTCAGTAGGTCACCTCACAGACGTCTCAGTAGGTCACCTCACAGACGTCTCAGTAGGTCACCTCACAGACGTCTCAGTAGGTCACCTCACAGACGTCTCAGTAGTTCACCTCACAGACGTCTCAGTAGGTCACCTCACAGACGTCTCAGTAGTTCACCTCACAGACGTCTCAGTAGGTCACCTCACAGACGTCTCAGTAGGTCACCTCACAGACGTCTCAGTAGTTCACCTCACAGACGTCTCAGTAGTTCACCTCACAGATGTCTCAGCTCCTCAGTAGTTCAACCAACAAGGCTAAGTGTTCATTCACTTTCAATTCAATCAATCAAGACCCCCAAATTACCCCCCCCCCCCCCCCCACACACCAAATAATCACATACACAATCACAAGCTTTTGCCATCAGAAGCAGGCCCAGATATAGAAATGGACCCTTGCAATGCGTCCAGTAAATGGGCCCTGCCCAAACCCACTTAACTCAAATCATACAGTATATTATTCATACATTATGTTTATCGCTGGTCTTTCCTTGCTTCCTTACATCCTTCCTTCCTTCCTTCTGCAATGGAAAGCATTCGACCCACCGCATCAAGACTGGCTCAAGCTAAACCTCTCCCCCATACGACTGAACCATGGCAAGATCATCCAGGGACATGTCCTCGGGAGGGAAGGAAGCGAGGAGTCGTCCTAACTGGTATTGGAACGTATCCAAGTACACATATGGTGTATGTAATGTGTTGTGCCCTTTCCCCCCCAACCCAGAGAGAGAGCTAGAGAGAGAGAGAGAGAGAGAGAGAGAGAGAGAGAGAGAGAGAGAGAGAGAGAGAGAGAGAGAGAGAGAGAGAGAGAGAGAGAGAGAGAGAGAGAGGGAGGGAGAGGGAGAGAGAGAGAGAGAGAGAGAGAGAGGGAGGGAGAGGGAGACTGAGAGAGGGAGAGAGAGAGGGGATCAGCCCACATAATGTGTCTATTATCCCTCCACACCAATCAAACTGTCGTGTCAGTGTGTTACCATTGTGAAGATCACTACTGACCACGGCCGGCGTATTGATGAGTCGGATGGATCGGGGCTCTGTGGACAAAGGCTCTCTGGAGCCTCCACAAAGCGCCAGTCTAACGCTCCCCTATTCAGCCCCCCCCCCCCCCCGCTCGGCTGCTGAGTGTGCAAGGCCGGGTGTCGCGTGCTGCGTGTGGACGGGGGCCCCGGCCCTATAAAAACACAGGCCTGTATCTTGTGCTTGACATTGATTAAACTGGATCTGTCCCACCTCAGTACTGTTTGTAAGTATACCAACCACACACCGCCTCAGCCTCAGCTCAGGAACCTGCGGTGGAGAGAGTGGGATCCATGTGGGGTGTAGCCCCTCCGACCACCAAGACGCAGCCAAAGCTGTGTGTCTGGTCCAGTTGAGACATCTCTCTCTGGATGGATCTCGTGGGGTTTTTCCGGGCGTGGGCTCGGTTGACCGAGGTTCCCAGGTGGAAGCGGGGGCAGGTTCATTAGCAAGCTGCAATGTAGATTGTTATTATGGCTGTTGGGGCTAACTGGTTGATACCCCATCAGGGTGAAACAGCCTTACTGGTGGCTTTATGGTCTGTATTAAAGGATTGGACCTAGTTTTTCTGAGGCCAGCTGTAAACCAGCTTTTGAGCAAAGGTTGAGCCAGGTAGCTGTCATAGATGTGAATTGGCTAAAGATACTGGAGGCTGTGTTGTTCTATTTTTATAAGCTACCAATGCAGTGTGTTTGCTTGTACATTTGGGGGGGTTGTCAAAATCCACGAGAACACTGTAGCAAAGATCTTTCTCAGTATTTCATAAAAAAAAAGCCTTCATTCGAATTTGCAAAAAGACAAACAAACTAGTAGAACTGAAGTCTCAAAGCGTTTCTGAAACTAGAACAGTTCATCATGTGGTTCTGATGGCTTGCTGGTCTTTAATACGTTCTTCCATAGTGAAGCTGCTCACTGCATATGGATCAACCCTGGACTGTGAACTTGACATTAGGATTTGTAGCCCGTCGATTTCAGCAAACATGTCAGCAAGTAATTTACCTCTGAGAACCATGGTTATGTGTTCCCCTAAAAATGTCAGTAACAACATCACTTTTCTTCAAGATAACAGGCAAAGATTATCTAACTTACTTCTTAGGAACGCAAAGGCCATGGACTGTTCAGCTTAACGGCTTAGCACTCTAGCACTCTAGCACTCTAGCCATTCAGCCAGCAAGCAGCCTACGTTTATTTAAGCAAATAACAGGGATTTTAACTCACCGTTTCACCGCATAGAACCAGAATGAAAAGATCATATGGGGAATCGACTCTCTGAAAGCAACCTTGCTTGATCCTTCACTGGGACCACTCACACAAGCTCAGTTGGAGAGCATTATTCAGACTAACGTTACTTAGAAGATCACTCACAGTCTTCCTTTCTATTTCCCATTTTAAACCCGAAACTCAATTCAGAGAACATGGCAGACATAGTTTCTCTGCTGTATTGTGTGAATCCAAACATAATAGGTTTGTTTTTAACTTTCCCTTCTTCTTGACAACCCTTTGCTTGGTCAGAGAGTCAACCTCCTCGAGGAAACAACTTGCAGCCATGAACACTCAACAGATGGAACAGATGGGCCAGTTCAAGATCACCGTCTGGGAGGAGGAGAACTTCCAGGGCAAGCGCTGCGAGTTCATGCTCGAGTGCCAGAACATCATGGAGAGGGGCTTCAACAAGATCCGCTCCATCAAGGTCGAGAACGGACCGTAAGTCTGGATGCGACAACCTTGTTGCGTTTACAAACATTACCTTATTAGGAGGTTTGCACTGTTAGGTATAAACAGCCTGACTGGATCAAACTGAATTGGAACATTTTGTTCTAGACTGAGGCACATATGAGAACCCTTTTATGGAATATTCACTGGTTATTGTTTTGAGATAGTTGGCTTTCAACTCATCGACAATAGCAGGAATATAGAAGCAACGAGGTTTGCTACAATGTCAAGTGAAGTCAAGTTCTTTGGTGTGAGTTTTCATCCCAGTTAGCACAGGACCAGAGAGTCAACAGGGAGAAACAGGTGTTTTACAGGAATTAAATATATAATCAATAGCTATGCTTCTATGAAGTCCTACATATCATAATGTTTACTATACCTGCACATAAGCACCTTCGTGTTGATTCATCAGTCAAGTCGTATTGGATAGTACAAACAAACCCAGTAGTGATCAGCTGTGAAAACAGCATTCTATCAAAACATAAACAAAAGCCTCACTGTTGGAAGCGCAACATTTGGTGTTGGTATTTGCTTCTGGGAGTTTCACCTGATATACATTGAGTGCTGAAAACTGCAGCCACTCTGCAAACAGTGGATGAGTCATTTCGCTCGAGGCCATGTAAAGAACATAAGCAAGTCATTTTTTTTTTCTTTTTTTTTTAGTGGTATTCCAGCTTGCTTTCTAGAAAAGAAAATCAGCTATTTTCATCTCGCAACTGTAATATATTCAGCATTGTGTTTTATATACAGAATGGCCCCCGATTTGATTAAAACGTGAACAATTAAAATCGAGTCAAACTAAACAAACTAATAGATCGGGCAGTTTGACAACGAGAAAAGATGTCTGAAACGTTGTTCTGCTACGTTGTCAGCCGGTGACCCGGGCTCCGGTGGTGACCTGCATTGGCCGTATGCAGCTGCCGGCTGAGAGCCAGAATGGCTGGCTGTGGTGGGGCTGGCTGGCTGACTGGGGATCAGATAAAGAGCTCTGGGCAAAGCAGCAGCATGTGATGTTTGCTTTAGGCTTTGTTCTCCTGACAACAAAAGGCGCAGCACTGTTTTCTCTGTGAGGCAGTTCAGCTGGGCGTTGAGTCCTGTTATCCAACTAATATGTCACTGTTTCTAGCTTCTAGCGTCACGAGGACATTCTAGACAGTATCTATTCTGTAAATGTATACGCCTTCACTAATTAATCTAATGATGTCATCTCTCTCTCTCTCCTCTTTGTCCCTCCCCTCCTCCTTTCCTTATCGTCACTCCATCTCTCCCTCCCTACCTCCCCCTCTTTTTTCCACCGTCTCCCTCCTTCCCTCGTTTGACCTTATATTTTCTCTCCTTTCATCCCCTTCATCTCTCTCTCTCCTCCTCCTCTCTACTCACCCTCTCTTCCATCTCCTCCTCTATCCCTTCCCCCCACTCCCTTTCTCTCACCATTTCTTTCTATCTTTTGCCCTCTTCCTCTCTCACTCCTCCCCTCCCTCCTTCTCCTCTCTCTCTCCTATTTCCTACCTCTCTCTCTCCTGCCATCCCTGCTTTATTCCCCTCCCTCCCTCTTACTCTCTCTCCTTCCCTCTCTCCTGCTCTCCTCCTCTCCCTCTCCCCCTCTCCCTCTCTAGCTGGGTGGGTTATGAGTACCCCGAGTTCCAGGGCCAGCAGTTTATCCTTGAGAAGGGAGACTACCCTCGCTACGAGGCCTGGAGCGGAAACAGCAGCTACAGAACCGAGCACATGCTGTCTTTCAGGCCCATCAAGAGCGCCGTAAGTCACCTCTTCTTTCTCTCTCTCTCCATTCCATGGAGCGATGGCATTTCCCAGCGAGTGTATCTTTGTGCCACTCAGTTCTATTTCAGAAGCTGCATCATTCCTATCTTGTTTTCAAGTGATATATTATGGCCCAAAAGGCAGTATACAAGAAGTTACCTATTAAAACAACATTGAACAACTTACACATAAAACATTAAGACAACAAAAGCAATACATCATTGCTTTTCCTCCTGGAAACATAGATTTAAACCCCAGAATTACTAGACCCAATGATGAAGAGTGTCTAGTCCTCTCTAGGTTCATTCTTTATTGCGACAGTAGGGAGGGAGACACAGAAGAGAAAGTTCTTTATTGACACAGTAGGAAGGGAGACATGGGACAGAAGGTTCTTCATTGAGACAGTAGGAGGGCTGAGAGGGAGACAGAGTAGCATACCCAACTCAATTAAATGAACCTGACTCTGTCCAACTCAGTAACACTAATCTCTCTCTCTCTCTCTCTCTCTCTCCTCTCTCTCAACAGAACCACAGTGACAGCAAGGTGACCCTGTACGAGTGTGAGGACTTCCAGGGCCGTAAGTTCGAGATGTGCGATGACTACCCCTCCCTCCAGGCCATGGGATGGTGCTCCAAGGAGGTTCCTTCCATCAAGGTCAACTCCGGAGCGTAAGTACATGGCCCTTTGCTATCCCCCTGTCTTCTCTCTCTGTCTCTGAACTGTGTCTCTCTGTATTGCAGTCTCTCTATCTATCTCTTTCTGTCTCTCCCTCTTTCTCACTCTTTATCTCAGCCTCCTCTTTCTCTCCATGTAAACCTTAACACATTCTATTGGTTAATTTTGTATTTCTTGTGTAGATGTTTGAATGTTTAACCCAACTGTGAATGTCTCTCTCTCTCTCTCTCTCCCCCTCCCCCCTCCCCTCCCACACACACACTCCAGCTGGGTGGCCTACCAGTTCCCCGGCTACCGTGGTTACCAGTACATCCTGGAGAGAGACAGACACCAGGGAGAGTACAGGAACTACAATGAGTTCAGCACCCAGGCCCACACCAACCAGGTGCAGTCCATCCGTAGGATCCAGCACTAAGTCCTCCACCCGACCAGACCCATCTACCCCCGCCCCGTCCACAACCCTGCCCCGCCCCCCTCCTCAACCTGGACAGACCACTACAGAGTCATAGATGGCCCCTCAATCTCTTTCTATCTTTATCTATATCTATCTATATCTATCTATCTCTCTATCCATGGCTCTGCATGCACCTGGCTACTTCTGCTACCATCACGCTGTGTTCTTGAAATAGGCAATAAAGGCTTTTCTTCAAAACCACAGAAACTGAGTGCTTGTGACGATTCCTTGTTGTTTATTCAACAGAGACATAATTGGGAGGGGCGAGTGATTGTGATTGGCTCTTTTGAAAGCTGTCAGACACCTTAGCCTGTATTTCTTTTAGCCAGCCAATCACATCACAGGTGAAGAGACACACACACACACACACACACACACACACACACACACACACACACACACACGTACACACACGTACACACACACACACACACACACACACACACACACACACACACACACACACACACACACACACACGTACACACACACACACACACACACACACACACACACACACACACACACACACACACACACACACACACACACACACACACACACACACACAGTACAGCAACAGCAAGTACGGCAACAGCAGAGTTCTGCAATTAAGTGTGAAACAATGAGGCAGTTTATTTTTCTTCCAGAACTTTCTTCCACTTTGTACTTAGTGAAAGGGACATGATTTTAGCTTCTTTGCTGAAGTTATACTGAATACATTTAATTGAAATCCAATCTTTCCTGTTAGGCTTTTTAGGATGTTTCACCATGTTCCTGTCTGATTTGTAATCTTATTTCCAATAAACAAGAGCACCAGATCATGTCGTTCTTCTGGTGTCACAGGCCACACGTTGCTCAGTGGAGAAATTACAACTAAATTAGGAGCTCTGTCAAAAGAGGCTACAGCTGGGGATTCCTAAATGAAACATAACCAATACCTCTGCCAAGCTAGCAGACCACCACAGTCTGAGAGGCTGAGGCTACATCTATGAAAACAGCTAATCATTAGCATTTCCCCCAAAATTACGTGTTGTGGCAGTTATAAATTCATCAAACGTGAAATTATCTCTCTCTTGTTCTCTTGGTAATTGGATGTAAAATTAAATAAATTAAAACAAATTAAAAATGTAATTTTAAACACGCCATGTGGTGTAAACAATCAAAATGTCAAGACGACTTATCTGATGTCAACGTGGTTGGTAGAGGCAAAGAGAAACGACATGGAGGAGAGGTGGCAATTGTCCCGTGAGCATGCGCAGTTAAGGTTTGAAGCAAGGTGGGAGTCTTGTTTATCTGAAGTAAACAACCCATCTTACTTACAAACAATCCATAGAGCTCAGAAATCCTTTGTAAGAATTGCAACCAACTCTTCTTATTTAGCCCCAACCAAACCATTATTTAAACAACTGCAACTACTCACAATTTATGAGGTCAACAAGTACCAAACAGGGGTTCTTATGTACAAAGTGATTGGTCTTCCTTTATCTTTGCCAAATCTTTTTCAAAGTTATTTTGAGTTTAATTCTCATCATCATGCACATCTCACAAGAAGAAATAAAGACTTATGCATTCCTTTCTGTAGGACCTCTGTTGCCAAATTCTCATTTGTTTATCAAGGTGCAGTGATGTGGAATGATATACAAAATCTAACAGAAACATGTTCCACTTTAAATATATTTAAAAGTAAGCTTAAAAAAGAACTACAGATCCTGTAGTCTATAGTATCCATGTGTATTTGAGTGAAGTATTCCCCCCCCCCCCCCACCGTTATAATTGTTATATAATGCTGTATTGTATGTATCTGTGTGTACTGCACAAGACCGTAGCAGACTACAAAGAGTGACACGTTCAGCCGAACGCACAATTGGAGGGGGGCTTCCCACCCTCCAGAACATTTACAACAAGCGGTGCAGGGGGAAGGCTAAGAGAATCATCAAGGACTCCAGCCACCCAAACAACTGCCTCTTTGAACTGCTGCGGTCAGGCAAGCGATACCGGAGTCTTAAGGTGAGCACAGAAAGACTCAGAAGGAGCTTCTATCCCCAGGCCATCAGGCTGCTCAACGAACAATAAACACTATGCAGCAACCATCAAATGCACACAGCACACACATCCACATGCACACACTCACTTTAAACGGGCAACTCACTGCAGCACCCACTTTACACACTTTAGAACACCTAAACACACTTTACACTTTATATTTATATTTATTGGTAAAGGATTTGCACTACAACTCGCACACCTTACTGTAAATTGTACCTAAATTGTACCTCATCCCATTTCTGCTCTGCACTATATAGTATTCTATATTAGTACATTGCATAGTATATATTGTATATTGTATGGTAACTCAGTTACTTCTATTCTGCATCGAACATTGTACATATGTCTATACTGAACACTGTGACCTCTATTTTTACTTCTATCTTACATGCTATACTATTTTATTTCATACTATCTTGTCTAACACAGTCTCTGGAGCGAAACAGTAAGAAGCATTTTGTATAAAAGTATTCTGTACTTCTGTATGACAACTATTAAAGAAACTTGAAACTTGTATGAGAGAGGGATATGCGCATGTGTGTTTGTGCATAATGTGGGGGGGGATATCTTTTGTGTAGTTATCCTATATAGGTTTATGGTCCCCCTATAGGGTGACCCTGCTTTTCTTTATCATAAATCGATAAATTTTCGAGATCGCCAAATGATTGACGGAGCTAGAGCCCCGGGAGTCGGGGGTGGTAATGTGTACTTTTGCGTACTTTGGGGCACATATCGGCATGTAACTCGAGAACCGCTGAACGGACTTTGTCACCTGAAAGGGCAATCGACAGGCAACAAATAGGGCTTTAATTCTATCTATATATTGTATTAAAAGAAATGCACACCCGAGCCACTAGAGGTCGGCAAAGTGGCATCGCGAATCGTCCTTGTGAGGGCCCACATGTGGGCCCTTGGATGTTAAGAGGTTAATGTTTTTTTTTTTTTTTCTTTTAATGCTAATTATATCTATTTTATCGTAAAACCGCAAGGAAATGACTAAATCCAGATTCAACCCTGCTATTGGAAAGAGGAGCCTTTTCCCTATCCATAGATGTATGATTTGGCCATAATAAGGTCAAGGTCAAGTTCAAGGTCAAATATGAATTCATAATTAAAATCGATTATCATTTATTACTGTATCGACAAATCCTTATGTTTAATCATCTTGCCTTTATTCATTTGCTTAGATTTCTTTACACTTAATCTCAATAAGGTGGTGAATGAGCTCAGTGAGCGAAATCTCTTACCCCGCAGATTTAACATGGTATTATTTACCGTCAAAGATGCAAAAATAAATCATAATTTATATTCTCCTTTTCGTCATTACAATTTACTCAAGCCTAGTAACAGACACAATATTTCTGACACTGGAAATACATACCCCCAGGCCCCTAGATGTTCATACCAAGAACATGCAAATTGACCTTGCAGAAGTGGAGCAATCTTCCATTTACTTAGGCATGTACCTTTAGGCGAAATTTCTGAAAATAGGCCTACCACTTAACAGGTTAAGAGGGGAGGTCGCTTATAAGCCCTTGGTTTTTTTTTTTTTTTTACCTTTCCTGCACATTTTAACTGTTCTTCTTTTACTTATTTTATTCCAGAATGTATGTTTATAAGTGCAAATAACAATAAACAAATAAACAAACAAACCTTGCTGTCTGGTAAAAATACAATAACAATTCTGACCCCGACCCCCCCCCCACAAGTATTAGTTATTGGTTGTTTAGGTGAAAGTTCTCTGTCCAGGGTCCTGATCCACACTGCGGCCTGTTTGGGCATCTGTCTTTGCCTAATGGTGCCAGGTGAAAGGAAGCTAAAATACCAATTCACCATGTATCTATCTATTGATATAAATGTTGTTTGTTTGTAGGGTAACACTTTATAATACAGCCCGCGTTGTACAGTGTAATTACCCGGAATTTACAGTGTAATTACACAGAACGTATGGTATGAATCCGTACATATATACAATATTTACTTGCTCCTGCTGGTACTTAAACATTTAGGTACAGCAGTACAAGACAAAACAACTGGGGATTTAGAATGTATTCCCGCGACATTTCCCTGTGAATTCGGTTGTAGGAACCGGTAAATATTTATACAGATTCATATGAGGAAGTTACACAGTATAAGTACTTGGTAATTGCACTGTACGGCGCACTGTGAATGAATGAATGAATGAATGAATTAATTAATTAATTAATGAATTAATGACAACTTTATTAACAGATTGCAGAATGGGTACAATACAGTACGGCTCAATACACACAATTGTTAAGGGGGATGCAGACCAGAGAGAGACGTTTGTCTTGTTTACATCAGGGTCCCCCATTTTCAATAGTGAATTATAAAGTGTTGCCGTTTATTGTAATCTGACATGCATCCCCCATGCATCCTGGATCCGTTGGGAGTTCTACAGAACCAGGATGCGTGATGTCAGATTACAATGAACGGCAACCCGTCCTCCAGGACATGAAAGTCCGTGTTGTGTTACACAACCTGCAGTCTCTCTGTCACAAGCCTCCGGCCTGCAAGAACACACACTAGTCCCACACCCAAAGCAGGATCTCTTAATAAATGTTCAGCCATACACACCTTTCTCAAATATACAGTCCTCCGCCCGCCGACTGATTAAAACGCCAGCGCGTGGTGCAGTGCAGAGGAGCAACCTTATAGGCAGGTTGTTGAGGTATTTGGTCGCCTTAACATACTAGAAGATGACGGTAAGTATAAACAATCTATGGAAGTAAAGCTTGTATCAAGTGTCAATTATTATCTGAAACAGACATGTTTAAAAAGACATTTTTTTTTTTTTTTTTTTTTTTTTTTTTTTTAGATAGCCTTGATTCGAATAGGCCTATCGATTATTTGAATAACGAGCTATTCGATGTTATCATCTGGAAATACTACCGATATAGATAATAGATCGAGTAGTAAGGGTCAGCATACATATTCACTGTATGATTTCATTTGAATTGGTTTGGAATTTTACGCACGCCGCCCCGATGACACTGTCTAGCCAAATTACGCATAATGGTAAATCGGGGTGTGTATTATCTTATATGTATATTATTTGAATATCATAAATATATATATATTTTTTTCACAACACATTTTTACATTATGTTTTCAAAAACTATAGGTATTGTTGTTGATGACAACACTATTTAATACTTAACCCTTTCACTGCAGCACTACCAAACGGTTAACCCTTTCACTGCGACAATACACAGAAGGTTAACCCTTTCACTACCACACGTCACTCACACAACAGCCGGTTAACCGTCGGTTGTGTGATAGTAAAGGGTTAACCTTCTGTCGTGTGGCAGTGAAAGGGTTAATCCGCCGACTATATGGAGTTACTATCTCGCATTCGAGGCTTGTTTTAAGTTGCCTGCGACGTGTACTTGGACTCAGGCAGCTAAAGCAAGTCTTGGACGCCAGAGACACACCTACCTACCAGGCCGGCGTACGGGGCCGCTCCAGCGGCAGGGAGAGGACTCTCCTACCAGGCCGGGGGACCAGAGACACACCTACCTGCAGGCCGGGGGACGGAGACTCTCCGGCGGCAGGGAGGTGATGGCACGGCAGGGCGCGTCACGGGAGGCCACTCCTTTCAGACGTGGAGGAAGTAGAACAACACGCAGCTGATACGGAGCTTATACAGAACAACCGACTCGGGACAAATTCGTTATTAATTTAACGTTTAGACCGTGGGACATGTCTGAGAAATACATTATGAAAGAGGGTGGAAGGGATGAACAGGTCAATAAACACCACACTATGTTTATTAATATAGCCTATATTCTATTATGCGTATATAGGCCTTTATTACAATACTATGATTTGCAGCGGGCTTTGTGTGTGACGTCCACTGATGCAGTTTACTCTATTCCTCGAGTTATACTCGGGGAAATGAAACGGTAAATTATAAATATACAGAACATTGAGCTTTTTCTGGTTTATGTTTCTACAATGAGGCTTTAAGCTTTTTCTGGTTTATGTTTCTACAATGAGGCTTTAAGCTTTTCTGGTTTATGTTTCTACGATGGAAATGAGGCGAAAGTGTCGGATATATGTTTATTTTGTACTCACATCTACACCCTCCAAAAACATTGACCAACGCCTATGAAGAATGCAATTAACCCCTTCAGCTGCCCGAGTATGATCTCACTTAATATGGGGTTTTCTTTTCCAAACCGAACATAACGATGACGATGACGTAACACTGGCTACTGGAGTACTGGTGGCTACAGCACAGAGGTCTCGAATCCCAAGATATAAATTATTATTATTATTATTATTTTAGACATAGCACATATTATATTATATATATAATATATACAGGTATATATACAGGTATGTGAACATGGGATATATGCCGATATATCTAACATATATATACGGTATACCTATAATAGTATTATTGTACATGGCTCTACAGGTAAACAAACACTAATATTTGGGTAGAAATTTAGGCGGCGGGCAGTGGTGCGTTATTGAAATCATCTGGGGTGACACGCACCACGTGCACGCGCGCTCCCGGCGCGTGCGCGCGCTCCCGCGAATGCGCATTTAATGTCCCCTCGCTTGGGCACAGACTAAAGACAGTGCCTAATTGCCTCTACGAATGGAATGTAACACGTCTTCACAACAAGGTTAGGTGTGAATGTGTCTGAGAACGTATTTAACACACCTGACGACCGGAGCTATTGATATGCAAATAGCGAGTGAGGTCCCACACCGTGCTACCCCGTCCCATGAACAACGCATGCCTGGCGGCGGGTAATGAAGGCTATAGGTATAGGCAGTGGTGCAGTCGTAATATGGGAACTGGTAACACGCCACGTGCACGCGCGCACGTGCGCGCGGGTACGTGCATGCGCACAGAACAGATTTTTTTTTCTTTTTCTTTTTTTAAATAGAGAAGCTGAAAAAGGTAGCAGGATGTAGCCTTCAATATATAAAGAAATTATATTGTCAACAGATATGGTTGAAAAACAAACAATGTTTTAAATGTAATAGTAGTTACAATTTCTTTAATTGAATCAACTTAAACTAGAAAAGTAAATACAAACTAAATTAACAATGTAAGTTACATTGTTAATTTAGTTTGTATTTACTTTTAGTTTAAGTTAATTCAATTAAAGAAATTGTTTTACACACAAACACAAAAGCAAACTTAAAATAATCAGACAACTTGTGTTTACTTGAAGTTTGTGTGTGCATGACTCCTAGTGCACAGCAAGGGAGGTTTGGTGATGAACCTGTGGTGCGCTCACACCCACTCGCGCGTGCAGTTATACACACACACACACACGCACACACACACAAGCGCATATACGCAAGTGCAACCTTTCTATCATACACACTCTTCTTGCTCTCTATTTGTGTGAATGTGCGCGCGCGAGAGCAATTGGAAAGCTGGCGCGCAGCACAGCAGACGCTTGATTCAATCATAAGCAGGTAGACCCCATCACGAATTCCGAGCCACATTAGTATTCACCTCCACTGCCGTCACACAGAATGAAGGGGGAGATGCATTCAGATAGCCAACACCCAGACACCTATCTACCTGCGCTTTTTGTTATGTAAAACAGTGGCCGCCGGGTACTTAGTCACAACGAATGGATACAGCGCATTTTTGTGTGCGCGTACACGCGAGTACACATCCGTGCGCGATCGCGCGTACTTCTGCTTCAGTGATCTGGTAACACGGCGTGTAACCGCGTGTGACCACGACTGCACCACTGCTTTCTCACTAGCCAATGGCCATTCGGGGTCGAATCATTTCTGCTCCGTCCTTGGGTGCCAACTTCCCCCCTCCCTCTCCCCCCTCTAGTTTGCGTACACACTGCAGTCTTGGTGCGCTCCGGGTTGCGTGTATATTTCCCCCAACGGAGTTTCACTTCCGCGTTCGGTTTGCGTGATCTGATTGGCCACTGACGTTTTTTTCAGCGCCAATCGCGTTACTCCTAACAATCGCGCAAGCAGGCTGTTACCCTAACCCTAACCTTAACCAACTAACCCTAACCCTAACCCTAACCCTAACCTTAACCCTAACCTTAACCAACTAACCCTAACCCTAACCTTAACCCTAACCTTAACCAACTAACCCTAACCCTAACCTTAACCCTAACCTTAACCAACTTCGAAAGAGAGCGACTTCGAAAGAGTCGCCAAGCTTAACCAGTTTGTTAGGAGTAACGCGATTGGCGCTGAGAGAAACGTCAGTGGCCAATCAGATCGCGCAAACCGAACGCAGAAGTGAAACTCTGTTGGGGAAAATATACAGGCCTCCGGGTTTTGTTTACGGTTTGCGTTTTGAGCGTGTAAGCTGCCGCAGGTGATGATGTCATGCTCTAACGTCATCACAGGAAGAGTTTAACATACGGTGGTGGAAACTGGATGCTGATATAAAGAAACAAATAACCAATAAATATGAAGTTATATTTGAACCTCTGTTGTCAAGCCTTGTCAATATAACCCACCCCCTTTCTCACGAATGGAACTGGTGTAACGCTAGTTAGCTTAGCCTATTTATTACTAGTTAGCAGCTAACATTAGCCCATTGCTTGCGTCAATTATATTGAATGTCATTGATCTACCGGTCGATCACAGGAAGAGTTTAACATACGGTGGTGGAAACTGGATGCTGATATAAAGAAACAAATAAACCAATAACTATGAAGTTATATTTGAACCCTAACCTTAACCAACTAACCCTAACCCTAACCTTAACCCTAACCTTAACCCTAACCTTAACCAACTTTGAAAAAGAGCGACTTCGAAAGAGTCGCCAAGCTTAACCAGTTTGTTAGGAGTAACCACCACTGGTCTATAGAAAATAATGCATTTGAACAAGAAACCAATGTATAGTAGACATAGCAATGACAAAAAAATTGCCAGGCCTAATGCGAGCCAGGGAAGTCTTGTGCTTGTAACGTGGCTTCATCTGGAAGTTTTCATCCACTGAGCCGTGAGGCTCAACATGCTTGTTTGGTTGAGGTCTGAACTCGCCAAATTGCCCATAAATATCGTTTTTGTGGGTATTGTCCAGTTGTTGCTGAATGTTTTTATCTGCCCAAAATTCAAGCAGCATGAAAGCATTATAGTAAGCTTGCACACCACGCCCCGGGGGGGGGGGGGGGGGGGGGGGGGGGGGGGGGAGCGTTCTCATTAGGACTCAATAATCAACTAGGCTGCAGTAAAAATCTTAAAACCAGGTTCTCAAACATAAACATAAAGACGGACAACACGCTCATCACAGACAAACTGGATGTAGCCAATTACTTAAACACTTTCTTCACAAACATAGCCACAACACTGGTAAACAAACTACCCTCCCACTCAGGGCAGTATGGGGTAGAACACATAGTAGCTTACTACAAGAACCTAGGCGTCCACAAAGACGATTTCAAACTGGAAATGGTAACTACAGATGAGGTACTCAATAAACTGAGCGCCCTCCAACCGAACAAGGCCACTGGCCATGACAACATCCCCTCCAAATTCCTTAGAGACTCAGCAGCCGCCATCACCCCAGTCATCACACACATAATAAACCTCTCCATAAAACAGGGACACGTCCCCAAGGACTTCAAAATAGCGAGAATAACACCCCTGCACAAAAAGGGCAGCAAATTAGACCCAGGCAACTACCGCCCTGTTTCTATCCTTACATCCATCTCGAAAGTCATGGAAAAAATAGTATACGAACAGGTCGAAAAGTACCTTACGGATAAAAATCTAATCTACGAATTCCAATCTGGCTTCAGAACATCCCACTCCACTGACACATGCCTTCTCTATTTGAACGACCACATCAAGCAAGAGGTGGACGCGGGCAAATACTGCGGCATGGTCATGCTAGACCTACAAAAGGCCTTCGACACTGTCAATCACACCATTCTGATTGACAAGCTAAAAGCAATTGGTTTTGATAGTTTATCAGTGAGCTGGATACAATCCTACCTGGAGGGGAGAGAACAGATGGTGGAGGTAAACGGTACCCTATCCCCCCCCCTCACAGTGAACTGTGGTGTTCCACAAGGAAGCATACTAGGACCACTACTACCTACCTGGGTTCCATCCTAGAGGCTAATCTTTCCTGTGACAAAATGGCATCCAATGTAATAAAAAAAGTCAATCAACGAACTCGATTCTTGTACCGGATCTCCTCCCTGGTAAACAAGAATACCCTGAAGACTCTGGCAGGAGCACTCATTCAAGGGTACTACGACTATGCTTGCACCTCATGGTACCAAAGCACCTCAAAGGCACTAAAAACCAAATTACAAACATCTCAAAACAAACTAGTCAGACTACTGCTTGACCTGACTCCTAGAACCCACCTCACCCCTGCACACTTTGCCAACCTAGGATGGCTTAGAGTAGACGACAGAGTACAGCAACTTGCAATGGGCCTGGTCTACAAGATACACTACACGACCAAGGTACCCATGTACATGTCAAAATACTTCCCAAAGGTCAGTGAATACCACGATCACAACACCAGAGGGAGCTCCACAAATCATGTAAAACCCAGATTCGGCTCAAACAAGGGACTAAACACGTTTCGCAATTATGCCACAACAATGTGGAACGCCCTACCCAAAGCTGTAAAGGAATGTGAATCACCCACCTTCAAAAACACTCTCAAAGAACACCTACGGGAGACTGCAATTCAAAACTGGCCCCTACAAATGTCCTAACCCAGTTGTACAATAAAGACCAAGCATGGCTTTGTCAGTATTCCAATGTACCCAACCCCCCCCCCCCCACCTCCAATGTACAGCCCCACCCAACCCCACCCCACCTACCCAACCTCCTCCAATGTACAGTTTCTATGTCAAATGTAGGTCAGTATTCCAATGTACAGTGTCCCCCCCCCTACCCAACCCCCCCCCCCCCCCACCTCCAATGTACAGCCCCACCCCACCTACCCAACCTCCCCCAATGCACAGTTTCTATGTCAAATGTATATACACTCTTTTTCTGGATTTCTTTAGTATCACAAACAGTACTGTATTTGAAAATCTGGTATGTCATAAATGTATAGATGTAGCAGTACTGTCTATCTGTATGTCATGTGTGTCATATGAATTGAAAATGGAGGACCCTGATGGAAACAAGACGAAAGTCTTTCTCAGGTCTGCATCCTCTTAACAATTGTATGTATTGAGCTGTACTGTACTGTACCCATTCTGCAATCTGTTAATAAACGTTTCAATCAATCAATCAATCAATCAATCAAACGATCACACCCTATTTTGGTGCGATCGCGCTGTGATTCGACCGCGAATGGCTTGTGAGAAAGCCCCCTATCCAAATGTTATGCTGGGAATTTTGAAAATTATGATATATGCATATAGGTTGAGGTATGGTTAACGTAAGGTTGTAGCCAGTGAAGGCGATCAGAGATAATAATACCGATTGGGTTAAACAAATGACGTCAACAATGTGTAGAGCGGCCCGCCCCGCCCTGTCTTATATGAGACCCACTGGGGCTTGTAGACGGAGAGATGGAGTCGCCTCCTACATTACATGGCCCTCTCTCTTACAGGTTTAAGTGGTTTAAATGGTTATGAGTACACTCTAAAAACACATGTGTTGAAATACCGCGAGTGACGCTCTTCCCGAACACAACACGATATGTTACTTATGTCTATTCTGAACTACTTTTAAGATGTATATTCGATTCATTTCACATTTACATGTAGGCCTAGTCGTTTTATCCAAAACGACTTACAAATTGTGTACACTAAAGGGTAAGTGGTATTGTTAATAATAAGCAGTGTCGAATTTGACTGCTTCACTCAGAGTGCATAGACATAATTTAGTATATGGTATAGGCATAGCATGTAGTCGTGGATAGAGACATATTAGCATATTGTAGGTAGTAGTATAAGTATATATAATAGCATAGAACATAGTATAATAGACATATTAGCATTGTAGTATAAGTATAGTAACATAGTATATTTACGTATATAATAGTTACATAGTATAGCATAGTTTGTATATAATATAGGTACAGTAGCAGTACATAGCTCATAGACATACAGAATAGTAAAATACAGTCAAGGTTCGTTTTTTATTCAAAGATATTATATATTATTTTCTATTATGTTCTGTTTTCATCTGTTCTGTTTTGTTCTAATCTATTATATTCTATCATTCAACCCATTGGTAAGTTGATAATCTATATACTTATACCTATATATTTTGGAGTGTGTTTGTCCACGATATTTGTACTCAAATAAAATAAAACGTGTTTTCCATACCTCATGTCTTTGCCATTATCACACCATCACGTTCATTCATTTAAGTCATGTTGTTTAGTCACAGTGCGTAGGCTGTAATTGTTGTAGGCCGCGTTAAACTTTTAGACTTTACTGTAATCATAACATATAGACCAATGTGTAGGCCATAAACATCTATAGGACTATACAGTATAGCATAACAATGTATCCGTCTGAACAGATTCTAATAGGCAGATAAGCTATAAGCTACAAGCCTCATCATCATCATCATCACAGTGCTTAGTTTGACTCAAGGATGGAATGAGTTTTAATGGTCACACCACCGAAATAAAACTCATTCCATCCTTGAGTCAAACTATAGCAATGGCAAAACATACATATATAGACCAATAATGTACAGATGTATAAAGAAAACCATTGCATATAGACGGTTATTATGCACGCGAGACACACAAGGCTATAATGCCTCCATGTCATCCGTGCAGCATGCATGATACCGTTTTCTTTCTGTTTAAAAACTATAAACAGGCTATATATATCACGAGTTGTGCTCAAGGAACCATCGGGGGCCATGGTTTTGGAGTTACAGCCTCATTACCCGCGCGATTGAGGTCATATAACCTTAAACCCACAAACAGAAGGTCGGGCTCGTCGTGAACATGTTCTTGTTTTCTCGTGTGCACCGAGGCGTGTCTTCCAGCTGAAGGCAAATATTCTTTTTCCACCATGAAATAGGCCTTTGCTGTTTGCCAAGAGGCAAAGAGGCAGAAAAAGTGAGGAGGATCTGAACTGGTTGCCATGTCAAACACTTCAATTCACCATAGAAACCCAGATCTTAACGCTGGGAAACTTTATTAAACTCCGATGGACGGATTGATAAGGCCGAATTTCTATCGCCCTTTTTTATTGTGCGGCACCGGGCGGCCTGACAGAGCTGGTAAATTGCTCTTTTAATTAAAGCAATGCTCCAGGGGAAATTGCTGTCTGAATATTGTCTCCGAGATGGGGGCCAGAGACAGTTGCCTGGAAACTCCAATCTGCACCACCCGTATTTATTCCAGATCACACTTATGAGATAAAGTTTAATAAAAAAAATCCCCCCCCCCCCCCCCACCACCAGCACCACCACCACCGCACATCGACCGAAATGAAATCCAACCATTTGTGAACAACGGAGCGCACAATGAGACAAGACGGCGGAGGAAACCTCATGTTCAGCATGTATCTCTCAGGTAAAAATGATTATTTTAAAAATATTTCTATTTAGATGTCCGAGGAAGCGAGTCTTTAGCTTCCGGCGCCGGTGAGTGAGCGGCAATTTCCAGGCCAAGGACGGACGGGCTGCTGATGCTTTTCAATCTGAAAGCCCGTCTCGTCGTTTTGTCGGAAGTCGGATTTCCTTTTTCCTGGACGCGTTTCCTGGGTTCGCCCGCTGCAGCCCGAGGAGAAACCAGACCAGAGGACACCAGAGCACTATTTAGACTAGAGACTGGAGAAGGATTACAATTAGGATTTAAATACTTTTTTTTAGATGTTGATATTTTTATCATCTATTTTAAGCGTGTATTTGTTTTAAGTATAAATATAACAGTATATGCTTTTCAAATCGTTATGGAATATATGAGTTGACGTCTCCTGTTTTCCTAACATTTTATCTAATATAACGATAACATCATTTAACTATTTTTTTTTTATTGATGTTGGCTTTTTGTTTTGTTTTGATTTCAGATCCAACAGAAAACCTGTTGAAAGAAACCAAAGGAACATCTTGGGGACCGATAAACACAGGAGTGCAAAAAGGTAACCATACTTTCATTTAGATATTGTATACAATACGGTTATTTAAATATGGTATAATAAATACCTTCATTTAGATATGGTATCATAAATACTTTAATTTAGATAAGGTATAACAATACTTTCATTTAGATAATGTATAATACATACTTTCGTTTAGATTATGTATACAATACTTTATTTTAGATAAGGTATCAAAAATACTTTCATTTAGATTAGGTGTAATAGATTATTTCATTTAGATAAGGTATAATACATACTTTAATTTAGATAAGGTGTAATAAATACTTAAATTTAGATAAGGTGTAATAAATACTTAAATTTGAAGGTATAATACATACTTCCATTTAGATAAGGTAAGGTACATTTTCATTTAGATGCCTTACCTTATCTAAATTTAAGTATTTATTATACATACCTTATAAGAAATACTTACATTTACACAAGGCAAGGGATAAATTAATAAGGAAAGGGATACTTACATTTAGATAAGGTAAGGTATACATTAATAAGGTAAGGGTTACATTAATAAGGTAAGGAATACTTACCTTTCAGATAAGGTAAGGCATACATTAATATGGTATAGAATACTTTAGATAAGGTAAGGCATACATTAATATGGTATAGAATACTTTAGACATGGTAAGGGGTACATTAATAAGGTAAGTGTCTTTTGATATTGATGCATAATGAGTTAATCATTCAGCATTTCATTTTATCTTTGAAACAACAAAACAATTAGGCTATATGCTGGAAAATACAAAATGTAATATTATGGAATAAACACGAGTGAGCTATAGTTAAATTGCATTTCGTTTTATAAGCTGATAACATGTTCGGCCTATTTAATTTCACACAATATGTAGGTACATCTATAATACCATGGGACCTCAGTCATTTCTTATGTAATGTATGCATAATTCTATCGGATGTATGTGATGCCTTTAACAAATAACAGACCACCGTGTCGTCCATATTGAATTAGTCCAATTAACCAAACGTTTCTCAATTCCACCGCCTCAAACTGTAATAATAATAATAACAATAATAATACACTTTACGGGGATTTGACGGGATTCATTGGGTTACTGGACTGTGTCTTTTATCTATTTGTTATGTTTTCATTAGTTTCAAGTTCAAGTTTTGTTTTATTTGTCACATGTGCATTGTGCATTACAGTGAAATGCTTGGTTTTGTATGAGCCCCTTGAGATTGTGCTTCATACAGTAAAAAGAATAAAGGCCAAACATTATACAAAACATACAATATCTAACTAAAGTACAACATATAAAGTCCAAAGTGCACATACAACATGCACCCAATAAAGTACAAATGCAAGCTTTTTAAAATGCAAAAAATGGAAAAAAAAAAAAAACGGTTTCTCGTTGTTCTTTTGTAGGCAGCGGTCAGATCCAGCTGTGGCAGTTCCTCCTGGAGCTGCTCTCGGACAGCAGCAACATCTCCTGCATCGCCTGGGAGGGCACCAACGGCGAGTTCAAGCTGCTGGACCCGGACGAGGTGGCGCGGCGCTGGGGGGAGCGCAAGAGCAAGCCCAACATGAACTACGACAAGCTGAGCCGCGCGCTGCGCTACTACTACGACAAGAACATCATGACCAAGGTCCACGGCAAGCGCTACGCCTACAAGTTCGACTTCCACGGCCTGGCGCAGGTGTGCCAGCCGTCCACCACGGAGCAGGCCATCTACAAGTTCCAGAGCAACTTCGCCCCGATCCCGTTCACCGGCATCTCGAAGCTGAACCTCGTGGCGCCCGGTATGCACCACGGTCCCCCCGGGTTCTCGTACTGGCCCGGGTCCCCCTCGGCGGCGGCCGCCCTGTACCACAGCCACAGCCTGCAGCCCCCCGGACCTTTCGGCACCGTGTCCGCCACCCACATCAGCTGCGTCAACAACATCAACAACCTGAATAACATCAACAACCACTATAACTGACTCATACAGCAACATCATCAACAACAACAACAACAACTACTATATAACCGACTCATACAGCAACATCAACAACCTGAATAACATCACAATCAACAACAACAATAGCAACAACAACTATAACTATAACTCATTCAACTAAACCAACTAAAACGAATAACATCAACAACCACTATAAGTGGAGGAGATAGTTCAACCGTTATAGGAAATAGAACATCAGCACGAATAGTTCTACCGACCAGCACCAGCTCCGCATGTGTACCGACCCGTTAGAGAGATGATTATGAGACAGGGTCGGAGTTGGACCGTGACAGATGACCGTTATAAAGGGGAACTATCTTATAAATGGCCTTTTTCAGTGTTTAGCATTGTTTCCTATGTGGACTTATATTAATATGATCTATGTCTCTAATTCTCATATTGGCGCATTCTTCCAATTCTCCTCACAATATTCACCCTCACTGAACTGAGTCATCTGAACATGTGCTGATCTGTGATGTCAGAGAGACACCGCTGCATGATAATGTTCAGGTGAACCAGAACCAGTACCATTGTGATGTCAGAGAGACACCGCTGCATGTTAATGTTCAGGTGAACCAGAACCAGTACCATTGTGATGTCAGAGAGACACCGCTGCATGTTAATGTTCAGGTGAACCAGAACCAGTACCATTGTGATGTCAGAGAGACACCGCTGCATGTTAATGTTCAGGTGAACCAGAACCAGTACCATTGTGATGTCAGAGAGACACCGCTGCATGTTAATGTTCAGGTGAACCAGAACCAGTACCATTGTGATGTCAGAGAGACACCGCTGCATGTTAATGTTCAGGTGAACCAGAACCAGTACCATTGTGATGTCAGAGAGACACCGCTGCATGTTAATGTTCAGGCGGCGGCGCTGCCACACAGTGGTTTAGGAGCCCAGCCTCATAACAGGTTAAGATCTTAAGGTAGAAAAATGCTGTTTTTGAGGACTTGATTAGAAATACAAAACAATGAATTAAAAAAAAATATATAATTACATAGGTGTTCCATAAACTCACAGGAATTGTGTAAAAGTGCCCAAATAGTGACACGGTTCGGCTCGGCACGGTTGTTAACACTTTTACGCGAGGGTGTTTTCAGACTCTTCACGTTTGGTTTGACCTGTTTGAAAACGATGATTCATAACGAAATTGAAAGCATAAATAAGTTAGAAAAAAACGGTTTCTCGTAACGTAACACATTCTGCAGATGACCAAATCAAAACATGTTTTATGAAATTATATTATTATTTTTCAATCCGGTTAAGAAATTCAATCTAAATGGGTGCAGCTAATTGAGACGTCCTTTCTGGTTTATTCTGTGTTTTCTTCCTGTGACCTATTGTTTCCCCTAACTCTTCAAAAACACCTGTGATTGTTGGTTTATCAGCGCCATCTCCTGGCTGGAAAGCCTTTCTTATATTATTCTTGTTGGACAGATTCTCACTTGACTGGCGACCTGGTGACTTGACCCCCCCTCAGAAGATGACTGTGGAAAAGTATTGTTAATAGAAGAAGAGTAAGAGTCAGGTGATTTAGACTTCATGCCATCAGCGTCATACAGAGGCGTATTATGGTCTACCAGTTATTCTACCAACCGAGAGGCGTTCCATTCATAAGGGTGTTTGTCACACTCACAACATTACAGATGCTTCACCAGTGTCATTCAAATGATTATACTAATGTCTGTATTCAATATTTTAACATTAATCTGCAAACATTACAGTCTATCGGTATGAAATCGGTGCCACCGGTATGACAATATAGGATAGGTTATAGCGTGCAATGTGAATTCATACAATGGAAACAGCACAGAGCCGATATGCAAAACAGAGAGACTTTGCCATATACGTGGTATAGTGCTTCTATAAGGTGCTTTAGGTAACATTCATTCATAAATACAAGAACCACGGTTGATATCGTTAACTGGATAACGAAGAAGAAGACAACATTATACAGAATTAAGTGAATACAATTATTGTTATGAAATGGCCTGTTTGTAATGATTTGTGAGTCATTTCTGGAGCCTGCGCTTCTTTAAACATCTTTGATCTAAGCATCCATATTGTCCATTGTTATAATTTTGCACAGATGTATTTATTTGACAATTTAATGGTAAAAACAAGTAAACATTAAAATTGATTAATTAACAAAGATATAGTATGTTTCTCTGTCCAGTATTGTAGGTCTATACGATTATGATTTTGAGGGGAAATGTGGGGCTGGAAGCAAATGAAACGTAACATTTTGAGACGTGACGTCAGTTTTGGTAATAATGAAAGAGATGGGTAAAGACGGCAAGATAGTATAATTTATCTATCTTTGTTACATTTATTCAAACAAACAAGCCAGGATTCTTGACAATTGACAGTCAACACATTTTATACATCTATTTTTTTTATTTAACAAGGAAATCCCTTGAGGTGATTTAGGGATCACAGGATTTCCTTAAAGGGGCTATGCACTGCTATTCCTAGCACTATTTGGGCAACTTTACACAATTCCTGTTAGTCTATTGAAGACATTTGTAATTTTTTTTTCAAAAAAATTCATTGTTTTATATTTCTAATCAAGTACTCGAAACCATC
Source organism: Notolepis coatsorum (assembly GCF_963971535.1). Classification (NCBI taxonomy): domain Eukaryota; kingdom Metazoa; phylum Chordata; class Actinopteri; order Aulopiformes; family Paralepididae; genus Notolepis; species Notolepis coatsorum. Next base: position 207,182,766 of record NC_140169.1, on the reverse strand, counting down.
ATTTTTCAGCCTCGAGAAATCAGGCTGTTATGGCCTGGCTCCGCCCATAAGCACTTTGAGTGACAGTCAGACCACAGTCTGCACTGGTAGAGGGAGGGAGGGAGGGGGGGGAAGAGAGAGAGAGTTCAGTTCAGTTCAGAGTTTTTATTTGCCACATGGAATAATACAATCATAGTTTCTTCATTAAAAAATCATAAATAGTCATTCCATGGACAAAAGGAGCAGGAAGAAGAATAAATCTTATAGTTATATAGTTACCTGCCCCTTATTCCTAAACTAACATGTATTTTCTT
>NC_140169.1:207089973-207177473 GCF_963971535.1 Notolepis coatsorum | reverse complement strand
CTTGGATAGGAGTAGGTCTGAGGCGGCCAGAAGATGCAGAGCGTAGGGGTCTTGAGGGTGTGTAGTTAGAGACCATTGACCGGAGGTAGGCGGGAGCGGTTCCCTTTGCCGCACGGTATGCTAGGTCGAGGGCCTTGAAGCGGATTCGTGCAGCAATGGGGAGCCAGTGCAGGTCCCTAAGAAGTGGGGTGACATGGGCCGACTTCGGTAGGTTTGAGATCAGGCGGGCCGCTGCGTTCTGAATGAGTTGAAGAGGCTTAGTGGCAGTGGCCGGGAGGCCAGCGAGCAGTGCATTGCAGTAGTCGAGGCGGGAGATGACTGTTGATTGGACGAGGAGTTGGGTGGCTTCTTTTGTCAGGAAGGGGCGTATCCTTCTGACGTTGCTCAGGAGGAATCGGCAGGTTCTGGTCGTCGCTGCGATGTGAGCAGAGAAGTTCAACTGGTCGTCGAGGACAACACCAAGGTTCTTGGCGGTCGGGGACGCAGTCACAGCTGCATTCTCGACTGTGATTGAAAGGTCGGTTAGGGGGGAGGATTTGGCCGGCAGGTGGAGCAATTCTGTTTTGCTTAGGTTCAGTTTGAGGTGGTTGGACGTCATCCAGGCTATTACACACTATTACACTATTACACACTATTACACTATTACACACTATTACACTATTATACACTATTACACTATTACACTATTACACTATTACACACTATTACACACTATTACACACTATTACACTATTACACTATTACACACTATTACACTATTACACACTATTACACTATTACACACTATTACACTATTACACACTATTACACTATTACACACTATTACACTATTACACACTATTACACTATTACACACTATTACACTATTACACTATTACACACTATTACACTATTACACTATTACACACTATTACACTATTACACACTATTACACACTATTACACTATTACACACTATTACACTATTACACACTATTACACTATTACACTATTACACTATTACACACTATTACACTATTACACACTATTACACACTATTACACTATTACACACTATTACACTATTACACACTATTACACTATTACACTATTACACAATATTACACTATTACACACTATTACACTATTACACTATTACACTATTACACACTATTACACTATTACACACTATTACACTATTACACTATTACACTATTACACACTATTACACTATTACACACTATTACACTATTACACTATTACACACTATTACACACTATTACACACTATTACACACTATTACACTATTACACTATTACACACTATTACACTATTACACACTATTACACTATTACACACTATTACACTATTACACACTATTACACTATTACACACTATTACACTATTACACTATTACACACTATTACACTATTACACTATTACACACTATTACACTATTACACTATTACACACTATTACACTATTACACACTATTACACTATTACACTATTACACACTATTACACTATTACACACTATTACACTATTACACTATTACACTATTACACTATTACACACTATTACACTATTACACACTATTACACTATTACACTATTACACACTATTACACACTATTACACACTATTACACACTATTACACTATTACACTATTACACACTATTACACTATTACACACTATTACACTATTACACACTATTACACTATTACACTATTACACACTATTACACTATTACACTATTACACACTATTACACTATTACACTATTACACACTATTACACTATTACACTATTACACACTATTACACTATTACACTATTACACTATTACACACTATTACACTATTACACACTATTACACTATTACACACTATTACACTATTAGACAATATTACACTATTACACACTATTACACTATTACACTATTACACACTATTACACACTATTACACTATTACACTATTACACACTATTACACTATTACACACTATTACACTATTACACTATTACACACTATTACACTATTACACACTATTACACTATTACACCGAGTACAATGGCACAATCCGCAAGTCTCTACGACAAACGGTTCAAGAGATACACTGAGGGGGTGTGGCCTAAGGGGGCGTGGTCTAAGGATCGGGGGAGTGGTCAACATCGACCAATGAAAGGTGGTCAACATCGACCAATGGCACAATCCCCAAGTCTCTACGACAAACGGTTCAAGAGATACACTGAGGGGGTGTGGCCTAAGGGGGCGTGGTCTAAGTATCGGGGGAGTGGTCAACATCGACCAATGAAAGGTGGTCAACAGGGGGAGTGGTCAACATCGACCAATGAAAGGTGGTCAACATCGACCAATGGCACAATCCGCAAGTCTCTACGACAAACGGTTCAAGAGATACACTGAGGGGGTGTGGCCTAAGGGGGCGTGGTCTAAGGATCGGGGGAGTGGTCAACATCGACCAATGAAAGGTGGTCAACATGGACCAATGAAAAATGAAAGAGGATATCCCTACTGAGTACAATGACACAACCCACAAGACAGAGGGCGCTGTCAGCAATTCAGTACTGCAACACAGTGATGGCCAATGATGGGTTAAGTGGATGATGTCATTGGCAGCTCAGCCACGAGCCACACAGCTGAACCAATCATGAGTGAGCCATGAGCCACACAGGTGAAGCAATCACTATGACTTGCATATTTTCTATCCAATGCATTTCTATGGAGGCAGATGCATGACTGCATTGTCACATTGATTAAAAGAAAACTATAAGAGATGAAGCGTTGTGACGCGCACATGAGCACTACAACGAGTAGGCGAAGGGTTGTGCGCGATATTGTGACATTCGTGCGATATTGTGGCACTCCTTCGGCGATCGGAACAGAAGGCTAAAAAATAGTGTGAAAAATGTGATTTCTAGAGTGCGATTGCATGGCGGTCAATGGGGAGGAGAACCTTCAAACAAATGGTCGTCAGTTGAGATAGAAATGTCCAATTCCATTTATTTTTCTTTTGTGAGCGGGTTGACAGCCGTGTCATCGTTTTGATGTGTTTGTTTTATTTCTACGTCCAAAATTGAGATCACACTCGCAATTCACCCAAGGTAGGGGGAAAAAGATTATTTCAGCTGCTACACTCTAAATTGCAATGCATTCCCAATGGGACCGAAATTTTACCGTTTAAAGTTGATTCGTAGCCAGACGGTGCGGTGAAACTTTTACGAGTTCGAAGACCGCAGTTGCCATAGGCAAGCCGCTCGTTTTGATACCTTTCACGTGTATGGTGCGCGAACGCTTACGTGTTGCAAAGTGTTTGAAACTCTAAATTGCACTGTATTTCCGAAATTTTACCGTTTAAAGTCGATTCGTAGCCAGACGGTGCGGTGAAACTTTACGAGTTCGAATAGCGTATCGAGTTGGAGCAAGCCGGTCGTTTTGATACCTTTCACGTGTATGGGGCGCGAACGCTCTGGCACGAGTGTGTTGTCAAAATCGGTGGAATAAAGAATAAAGAAAGAAAGAAATAAAAAGAGTATGGATATGTATAGTGTGGGTTGCAACCTGGCTTCGCCAGGTCACCCACACTAATAATAATGTTTCAAGTATTACACCACAATATAGTAAGGGCATTTTATCAGATATTTGACCGATCTGCAAACTAAATCCTTACCAATCAATTTCTTCACTAATGTGTTTGTAAAGGTGTGTAGTAAGATGTATTAAAAAGTTGAAGTTCAAATCCTGTATGTTTTTTCGTAACAACTACTCAAAGTTGAGGTACCGAATACCGATTTTCGAACAATCTAAAATGTTCAGTTTGGCCTTGGGTAACTTGTGAGGGGTCAAACTATGGGGTTTTCATGATTCTGAGTTGATTGCAATCATTTATTTTTCACTAAAATCATTCCTTTGTGGAAAAATGGCTATGCCCACCTTTCCCGCTCGGCCCCCCACCCCCCCACAATGCCTTTCCACTGCTAGCATAAGAAATGTTTGATTACTTTACTATTTGCCCTTTTAGGACTTATTATTATTATTATTATTATTATTATTATTATTATTATTATTATTATTATTATTATTATTATTATTATTATTATTATTATTATTATTATTATTATTATTATTATTATTATTATTATTATTATTATTATTATTATTATTATTATTATTATTATTATTATTATTATTATTATTATTATTATTATTATTATTATATATTATTATTATTATTATTATTATTATTATTATTATTATTATTATTATTATTATTATTATTATTATTATTATTATTATTATTATTATTATTATTATTATTATTATTATTATTATTATTATTATTATTATTATTATTATTATTATTATTATTATTATTATTATTATTATTATTATTATTATTATTATTATTATTATTATTATTATTATTATTATTATTATTATTATTATTATTATTATTATTATTATTATTATTATTATTATTATTATTATTATTATTATTATTATTATTATTATTATTATTATTATTATTATTATTATTATTATTATTATTATTATTATTATTATTATTATTATTATTATTATTATTATTATTATTATTATTATTATTATTATTATTATTATTATTATTATTATTATTATTATTATTATTATTATTATAGTTGGTTGGCATTCAGAGTGAGGAAGTTTAGAGTTAACATGCTGAAGCCATTTGCAACCTTCATTTGATCATGGACAGACTGCTTTTTACGCCTGATATGTAAGTATTATCTACATTTTTTACTTGAAATATTTCATGTCACTACTTTGGTAATGAAATGTAACATACTGTACAAGTTGTCAACTTTGCTTACTTGTTAACTGTGTAACAGTAGGCGCAATAATATGGTTAGCTAGCTAACGTTAAATCCATGATGTATTACTCCATGATTAGTTGTCAGCTTTTCTTACTTGTTAGCTATGTAACATTAGGCACAACAACATGGTTATCTAGCTAACGTGAAATCCATGATTTATTACTCCATGATTGTATCCAACTACCATGATGTATTACACACCTCAAACTGAATCTTATGATCATTTTATTTTCTTGAATGCTAGCTTTCTGGCCCATTAGGTTACAGTGGTGTATTGTCTCTGACAGGATCTTTTGTGTTTAACGTTACTGTGAAGCAGATCTTCTATTTTCCTTTGCAATAATATCTATTACAATGTTAATCATCTACTGTACATGATATTGTCTTTAATGTCACAAAATAATGATATTATGACTGAATAATACAATGTTTATTTTACTTTGTAGGACATATTAGTCTAGCTGCAGTATGGATGGACTCGACTCCACCTTTGCTAAATTGTTTCATCTGTGAAAGCCCGGAGACACCAGCTCAGAGGCTGATACAGCCAACTCCTAAAGGCTACCCTACTTTTTTGGAACAAGCACAAGTAGTTGAAAATGCTAATATTTTGGAGCGTTTGAAGGAGGCTCAGAACATAGGAAGACTCAGGTACCACAAAAAGTGTAAAGATGATTTATACAACAGATTTGTTGAAGTCAACAAGAACTCAGGCCAAACATTAAAGGCAGAGAAAGAGTCAGCAAATAAGAAGAGAAGATGCACTTGCTCTGACTTCAGTGCAGCTTCTGCATGCAGTTCTACAAGTTCATGGTCCATTCAGCTTCTGTACAAGAATGTATGCATTCTTTGCAACCAACCTGCACAGATCTACAAAACTTCCAGAGGAAGCTAGAAAGAGATACAGTGCCAGATAATTTGACTGCCGATAGACTGAAGGCAAGCTTGCGGAAGACAGCACAGAGTCGCGGGGATGACTGGGGCACTGAAGTTGTTCCAGTTGACGTCGGAAGGGATCAATGACCTTGTGGCAGAAGAAACCCTGTACCATTTGCGCTGCAAAACTCTTTTTGAGACAGGTGGCCATTACTCCAAGACTGAAGATAGAGGACAAAGAAAGAAATTGATGAGGAACGAGAGGCTGTTTTTGTTGAATTCTGTGATTGGTTAGACTCAGAACGCGAGCATGGGGTGATGACTCTTGACCAAGTCCACAAAAAGCTACAGCAGTTTGATCTGTCACCAGATAAGAGCCTCTCTTATTCAAAGTATTGGCTAAAGAAGAAACTCCAAGATAAATTCCATGACACCTTGTATTTCACATCACAGGAGAGAAGGGCAGATGTGCTCTGCCTCAAAGATGACACAGACAACATTCTGTGAGAGCATCATGCTAATCTTGAGCATGGAGATGAGAAGACTCAGATCATAAAGACTGCACTAAAGTTTGTATGCAACGACATCGCCATGGTCGATCTAGACCCAAAGTCATACCCCACAGCACACAGTATGACTGACATCATGTCATAGTCACGGCGAGAGCCTTCCTCACCCCTCATCCTCTCACACCCTTGTATGGGCAGCATCCGACCCCAGGATTCCCACGCTGCCAGTGGGACACTAATTGACACCGCTGTGATGGATTGCCTCGTCAGCGAACTACTACTTCAGCCCACGGATCCTGCCCTACCCTCGTCACAGTGTTAACCTAACTTCCTAGGTACGACAACGAACCCTAGCCTTGCTACTCTATCCTTGTTGAAATACCTTGTCCTAATCTTGTTCTCTCTGTGCCCAGGACCACCGCTCTGGTACACCTCCCACCTGGACACCCTGTGCTGCACAAGGAGTGCACCTGCTCTCGTCCATTGCACATTCTTGTACATGTTGCACATTCTGATGTTGTAAACCTGTCTGCTTGGGGGTAAACATTAAAGCCAACCTAAAACGCTCCATTCTCTCTCCTCCTGTGTTCTGCTATTGGGCTCCGCCAACCCCTGCCCTAACACATCCAGAGTCAGATGTTCCTGAGGCCAATAGTGAAGACCGACGAAAGAGTAGCCATTTGGGGGCAGAACTTCATAAAGGCCTGTCGGCCTCGATCAGGAGTTTTGCCATAGATGGGGCTTGCCATACAACTTGATCATAGATTTGGGTCAAAATGGATGCTCAACAAGTTACACCAGCTGGGATACACAGAGTCATATTCCGAGACACAAAACTACAAATACTGCTTCCTTAATGACAGGAATGGAGATGGCATCCAAGATACTTCTGATACTCTTTATACCATTGTGGAAGAAACTGATGAGCAGATCGATGATGAGGTTGCGGTTGACCTTGAGGATCTATCATTTACGATAGCCAGTGGAAGTGAAACTAGCCATCACAATCGGGTGGTCATGGAGGTTGGGGAAACAACCAATGTATTCACTCAGTTTGTCTGAGACAATATAGATTTAAGAATTGTCTCTATTCAGGGAAACATTCCTTTCCATTCAGTGGGTTGGATCAAAGTCACCTCTCCGGCACCATCTTTGCCAGATCCCCAGACGACAGCAGCTGTGAGTGAAGTTGAAGGCACTTGACAGAGCTAAGATCCTGAGAGGAGCTGAAGTGAAGATTCTTCCATTCACCAACAGAACAAGGACAGGGATAAACACCATCACATTTCTTCCCATTACTGAGCTCGCCTCTTCTGTGACACAAGACCAGCTACTCCTCACTCCGGGCGATACACTCTGGTCAGCAGAGTGTGTCTCTGAACCCCAGTGACTATGGATGGACATTAGGTGTACATGGCTATGAGCCAGTCCCAACACTAGACCCCATGACTCCTGAGGAGCTACTGCAGTTCACAAGCTGCAACTGTAACGGAGATTGCAGCAACCGGCGGTGCAGCTGCAAGAGGAATGGCGTTAAGTGCATCTCAGCATGTGGAGTCTGTAAAGGAATTTCATGCAAGAATTGTGGTCATGATGGTGGTGAGTCTGGAGAAGACTCAGAGATTTACTCCTGAAGTGATCAGCACTTGTAACTACTTGTAACTACAAATAAAGCTACTTTCGAATTTAAATATAAGAGTGGGCAAGGCCTTTTTTCAACCAAGGAATGATTTTAATGAAAAATAAATTATTGTAATCAACTCAGAATCATGAAAAAAAAACCTAGTTTGACCCCTCACAAGTTACCCAAGGCCAAACAGAACATTTTAGATTTTTCGAAAATCGGTATTCGGTACCTCGACTTTGAGCAGTTGTTACGAAAAAACATACAGGATTTGAACTTCAACTTTTTAATACATCTTACTACACACCTTTACAAACACATTAGTGAAGAAATTGATTGGTAAGGATTTAGTTTGCAGATTTCCATATATTTCCCTTACTAATAGGCATCCAATATTTGCATAACATTTTCAAACAATAAATCTTACTGAACTTATGGACACCTGCAAATCACATCATCTTTCCTCTCTCTTCCCATCTTTTTTTTTTCCAGAAACAATTCACATTCTCCGATCATCACAATACTTCCCCCTTTCATTTACTGTTTTTTTTTTCTTTCACTCAAACAGTTCTTCACATATCCAATCTAACTGGAGGATGTGAAACTCTGCCAGAGAAAGTCACATAGGGCACTTTGGTGTTATAAGAATGTCTGTCATTTCTAATGTCACTGCCACATTGAGCTGGCTGGCATGTGTGTGTGTCTGAGTTACCTTGTTCCACAGTCAGCTCAGGTACCTCAGGTGTTGTTGTCTGTGGAGCAGGTTGTTGAAGAGTGCACAGGTGAGCACGATTTCTTCTCAACTGTCCTTCGTCCGTCTGTACGATGTATGACCTTGCCTGCTGTATGACAGACCCTCCTCCGTCCGCTTTGGAGAGCCACACCTTTTGGCCACACTGCAGCGTAGGTAAGGGACGGGCTCCGTGATGCAGATTGTAGCGACGTCGTTGCTCTTTTGCCTGCATCTCCGACTCCCCGAAGTCTCTGATGTTTGGCCCGCGAGGGAGTAGAGACTTTGGGAGTTGTGGTATGTTGGAGCGAATCTGTCTCCCCATGAGGAGCTGTGCAGGGGAATAACCGCTCTCCAGGGGCGTGGCGCGGTATGCCAGCAGCGCCTTTGCCTTGTCGCCTCCTCCTTTCAACAGTCTTTTCACTGTAGCCACGGCTCGCTCAGCCTCTCCGTTTGCCTGCGGATACCGTGGACTGCTGGTCACATGGGTGAAACCATACTCACTAGCAAAATTCTGGAAGGGTAACCCACCGTATTGGGGCCGATTGTCCGAAACCAGGGTCTGTGGGGTCCCGTTACGGCTGAATACGTCCTTCAATGCAGCCACAACCGCCTCAGCTGAAGCTACCTTAATATGGGCAACCTCCATGTAGTGTGAGAAAAAGTCCACAACCACCATATAAGTATTTTTCTCCCATAAGAACAAGTCTGTAGCGACCTGCTGCCAGGGCCTTTCTCGCACTGGTGTGGGGACTAAGGGCTCTCTGCGTTCTGCCCTGTGTTGTGAACATGTGCCACACAGTTCTGCCCTCACCGTCTCTCGCAGGCGCAAGGGACGTGGACTTGACAGGCCGTATGGGACAGCATCGGGCTCTAGCCCAATTTTGTAGGGCCCGTTTAGCTTCCCTAAGCCTGAGAATACTTTGGGGTATTGAACCTTGACATCACCTCGCTGGGCTGATACTGTGTGCAGCCGCTTTATGAGTCCAAGCGCCTCTATTGCAGGAAGGCCTAGGAGGGGCCTGGTTAGCTCTTCTACAACATAGATTAATTGTGCTGTTGTTCTCTTCCTAATGGTTAGTTCACCACTGAAGCAGCCTCTTGTATTTAACTTGTATTTTCCTGGTCCATACAGTACTTTTTGTGGTGGCTGTAGATGTCCATGTTTCTCAACTGAGCTTGGCACCGCTGTGACCTGGGCACCTGTATCCAGCTTGAATATGGCCTCCTGTCCATTCAGCTCTAACAGTTCCAGCCATTCATCTTCAGGTTCCTCCAGGTTTACTACATTCAGGAACGCAAAGTCCTCCTCTTCATCTTGAGAAGCCACATCTTGAGAAGCCTCTGTGTGTGCCAGTGTGATGTCAGATCAGATTCAGATTCAGATTACTTTATTCGCCATTTCATACAGGTACAAAATGGAACGTGTTTTGGCATTACAGTGCATACTTTTTTCACAATTAAGAACAATACAACAGTAAATAAATAATTTTAAGTAAAGTGCAACACAGGACAGAACAGTGAGACAACAATAAGACTGAAAGTGCGGTGGTTGGGGACATGGATACAGTGCAACACAAAGTTCAAGTCCAGAAGTCCAGCCCTAGCAGCTCGTCATAGAGGGGGGGGGGGAGCAGGGGGACACCTGACTCGTTTACCAGGCGAGCTGCTGAGGGGAAGAAACTCAGTCTGTGGCGGGACTTTAGTGTCTTGGGCAGCCGTAGCCGCCTGCCGTGGGGGAGCATGTTGAAGAGGTTGTGACCCGGGTGGGCGGGGTCTGCCATGATCTTCCTCGCCCTCCTCAAGGCCCTGGTGGAATGTAGGGACTCGAGGGAGGGAAGGGGGCAGCCGATCACCCTCTCCGCCGAGCGAATCACCCGCTGCAGCTTGGCCTTGTCTCTGACCGTGGCTGCAGGGAACCAGGTGATGATGGAGAGGGTGAGGATGGACTGGATGATGGCGGTGTAAAACTGGACCATCATGGTCCTCGGCAGCCTGAACTTCCTCAGCTGACGTAGGAAGTACATCCTCTTCCGGGCCTTTTTATTGAGAGCGATGGTGTTCAGCTCCCATTTTAGGTCCCGGGAGAGTGTCATGCCGAGGAAGCGGCAGGACTCCACAGAGGCCACCGGGGTGCCTCCCAGAATGATCGGGGTGGGGGGGGCTGCCTTCCGCCTGAAGTCCACTACCATCTCCACTGTTTTCTGGGCGTTGAGGTGCAGGTTGTTGCAGCTGCACCAGCTCAGCAGCCTCTCGATCTCCCTCCTGTAGGCGGACTCGTCCCCCCTGGATATGAGACCCACCAGGGTGGTGTCGTCCGCAAACTTCAGGAGTTTGACCGAGGGGTGCAGAGAGACGCAGCTGTTGGTGTACAGGGAGAACAGTAGTGGGGACAGAACACAGCCCTGTGGGGAGCCAGTGCTGATGGACTTGGGATCGGAGATGTTGATTCCCAACTTCACCCGCTGTGACCTGTTAGTCAGGAAGTCCGTGATCCACCTGCAGGTAGAGTCCGGCACCTGCAGCAGGGACATCTGGTGCTCCAGGATGTGCAGCAGTATGGTGCTGAAGGCCGAGTGCTCCAGGATGTGCAGCAGTATGGTGCTGAAGGCCGAGTGCTCCAGGATGTGCAGCAGTATGGTGCTGAAGGCCGAGTGCTCCAGGATGTGCAGCAGTATGGTGTTGAAGGCCGAGTGCTCCAGGATGTGCAGCAGTATGGTGTTGAAGGCCTGGTGCTCCAGGATGTGCAGGAGGATGGTGCTGAAGGCCGAGTGCTCCAGGATGTGCAGGAGGATGGTGTTGAAGGCTGAGTGCTCCAGGATGTGCAGGAGGATGGTGTTGAAGGCAGAGTGCTCCAGGATGTGCAGCAGGAGGATGGTGTTGAAGGCCTGGTGCTCCAGGATGTGCAGCAGGAGGATGGTGTTGAAGGCTGAGTGCTCCAGGATGTGCAGGAGGATGGTGTTGAAGGCCCAGTGCTCCAGGATGTGCAGGAGGATGGTGTTGAAGGCTGAGTGCTCCAGGATGTGCAGGAGGATGGTGTTGAAGGCCCAGTGCTCCAGGATGTGCAGGAGGATGGTGCTGAAGGCCGAGTGCTCCAGGATGTGCAGGAGGATGGTGTTGAAGGCTGAGTGCTCCAGGATGTGCAGGAGGATGGTGTTGAAGGCCCAGTGCTCCAGGATGTGCAGGAGGATGGTGTTGAAGGCTGAGTGCTCCAGGATGTGCAGGAGGATGGTGTTGAAGGCCCAGTGCTCCAGGATGTGCAGGAGGATGGTGTTGAAGGCTGAGTGCTCCAGGATGTGCAGGAGGATGGTGTTGAAGGCTGAGTGCTCCAGGATGTGCAGGAGGATGGTGTTGAAGGCCCAGTGCTCCAGGATGTGCAGGAGGATGGTGTTGAAGGCTGAGTGCTCCAGGATGTGCAGGAGGATGGTGTTGAAGGCTGAGTGCTCCAGGATGTGCAGGAGGATGGTGCTGAAGGCCGAGTGCTCCAGGATGTGCAGGAGTATGGTGTTGAAGGCAGAGTGCTCCAGGATGTGCAGCAGGAGGATGGTGCTGAAGGCCGAGTGCTCCAGGATGTGCAGGAGTATGGTGTTGAAGGCAGAGTGCTCCAGGATGTGCAGCAGGAGGATGGTGTTGAAGGCCGAGTGCTCCAGGATGTGCAGGAGTATGGTGTTGAAGGCAGAGTGCTCCAGGATGTGCAGCAGGAGGATGGTGTTGAAGGCCGAGTGCTCCAGGATGTGCAGGAGGATGGTGCTGAAGGCCGAGTGCTCCAGGATGTGCAGGAGGATGGTGTTGAAGGCAGAGTGCTCCAGGATGTGCAGCAGGAGGATGGTGTTGAAGGCCGAGTGCTCCAGGATGTGCAGGAGGATGGTGCTCCAGGATGTGCAGGAGGATGGTGTTGAAGGCCGAGTGCTCCAGGATGTGCAGCAGTATGGTGTTGAAGGCTGAGTGCTCCAGGATGTATGTGCAGGAGTATGGTGCTGAAGGCTGAGTGCTCCAGGATGTATGTGCAGGAGTATGGTGCTGAAGGCTGAGTGCTCCAGGATGTGCAGGAGGATGGTGCTGAAGGCCGAGTGCTCCAGGATGTGCAGGAGGATGGTGCTGAAGGCCGAGTGCTCCAGGATGTGCAGGAGGATGGTGTTGAAGGCAGAGTGCTCCAGGATGTGCAGGAGGATGGTGTTGAAGGCCGAGTGCTCCAGGATGTGCAGGAGGATGGTGTTGAAGGCCCAGTGCTGCAGGAGGATGGTGTTGAAGGCCCAGTGCTGCAGGAGGATGGTGTTGAAGGCCGAGTGCTCCAGGATGTGCAGGAGGATGGTGCTGAAGGCCGAGTGCTCCAGGATGTGCAGCAGTATGGTGTTGAAGGCCGAGCTGAAGTCCACCAACAGAATCCTGGCGTAGGTCATGGACCCGTTTCTCTGTTCTGCATGTCTTTGCAAAGTGTCCTATTTTATGACACACCCTACACACAGCATCACGGGCAGGGCATTCTCTCCACATATGTCTTTTAACATTTCCACATCTGCCACATCCAGGAGACTGTGTGTCAGTCCTGTACTGTTGTACCTTGTGACGGATGCGTCTGTGCGCCGCACCCGCACATATTAACTTGTTCCCTCACCCTTATCGTTTGTTTGGTTGCTTCAACTCTACAGCCAGCCGTCCTAACTCTGGGCAAACAGAGCAGCTGCAACTGGTCCACCCTAAATAGCCGGATGGGGGTGGTGGACCAAACCATGTCACAGGAGATGTCGGGGGGGGGGGTTCCTTGTATTGTGATTTAGTTTATTATATGTATTTTCCTTATTACTTAAGATTATTGGTTGTTTAGTTCGGTAGATATGTTATATGTTTGTTTATTGTTTATTTGATTAATGTGCATTTTTAAGATAGTAGAGTCAAATATTAATTAATCAATTAGCCTGCCTATGTTTATGTGTCTGGCCAGGACCTATATATAGTTTGAGTTCTCTTTTGTGTGTGGTATTCTGTTCTGTTCAGGTCTGTTTTTGTCCTGCTATATTATTTGGACCATTTATGTTATATTTAAATTATGTTTTTGAAATGGGTAAAATAAAACCCTTATTTTTTGCCAAAACCACTGTGTCCTCCTTGTCTGGCTGCTTGGTCCCTGACATACCTTCTGCCATTCATATTTTTGTATGGCCTCTACATGTGCAGCTGCCTGCTGCTCAGTGCCTCTTAAGACGGGCTGTTGTTTCTTTATTGCTGCACTCTGCTTCACCTTAGTCATTGCCCTTTCCAGAGTTAAATCTGCATCCATTTGCAGGTTTTCTGATAGCTTGGCATCTCTTATGCCTACTACAATTCTGTCCCTTATCAAGTCTTCTCTTAGGGTTCCAAATGGACAATGTTCAGCCAGTGTGTGTACAGCAGTGATAAAGGATTCAACATTCTCACCCGGTTCTTGGTTCCGTCTGTTGAAACATGCTCTATCAAATATGACGTTCCTCTTACCGACACGATGTGCGTTGAACACATCCGTGACATCCTTGTATTTATTTTTCTGTTCCTCTGTGAGCGGCAAAACACTTAATATGTCTTCGGCGTCGTCTCCCGCCGCATACATGAAGGCATATACTTGGAATTCTTCTTACATGACAGAAAATATGGAGGAGGAGAAGGGGGAGAATAAGAAGAAAAAGAAGGAGAAGAAGAAAGAGAGGAAGAAGAAGATGAGACAAAGAAGGAGAAGAAGGAGAAGGAGAGGGAGAGGAAGAAGGAGAATGAGAAAAAGAAGGAGAAGAAGGAGAGGAAGAAGGAGAAGGAGAAGGATAAGGACTCGGAGAAGAAACTTCTAACAATGGGGGAACATGCTTTTTCAGCACTGGGTCCACAACTGGGGAATCAGCTCCCAGAAACAACTATAGGGTCTCAGACTCGATTACTGCTTCTAAATAAAACGGAGGACACATCTCTTCCACAGTGCTTTTTTCTAGGGTCCTGACGTGTTTTACTTATGTGCTTTCCTTGGCCATACTATAGTTTTAATATATATGCTTTTTAATGTTGTATTATGATGTATATCTTTATTTAGTATGTCATGTTAAAGCACCTTAAGAGATTACATTGTATTTTAAAGTATTTTATATTAGGTGCATACGTATACTGTAGGTGGCTCCAGGGAGAATCAAACTCCTAACCCGAGTACCTTTCTCCATCCATTTAGATACACATGATGATGATGATGATGCTGATGATGATAATGATAATGCAGCGATAGTGTGTTGGCAGTAAAATAAATGAATGTAGTAACTTATTTTCAGCCACACGGTGGTGCTAAAACTCTTCCTTTACCATTAGAACAGTTTGCGTAACAAGTAAAGAAGTGGCTGGATCGTCCACTAAACATGGAAACATCTTCAAAACAGCCTTGTTCACAGAACAACACATGACTGAGACTGACCCTCCTGTACAGGACTAGACTTTTAGACTCATGTGTCCCCTGAATGTGACCTGAATGTCCTCACGCATTGTAAGGATATTGACAATAAAAACATGATGAATGTGTTTATTTACAGTTTTAAAATGGTCAGTAGCCAAAATACAATATAAACTAAGTTGGAGAGCTGATGGGGAGTTAGCATGAATGAAGAGACGAGATGTTTGTCAAAAGTCCTATGCAAATAAAGTTATTATTGATTTTAACGGACCATTCTATATAGTTCATGGCTGTATAAATAGTGAGAATCTATATCTACCCTATATATCATCTATTTTTATTGTATATAATCTATATGCACTCTATATAATCTACATCTACTACAATCTATGTACTGTAGGGGTGTAAAGGTACGCGTATCCGTACCGAACCAAACAAGTTTCAGTGTGTACCATACCGTACCGAACGGCTGTGTAGTTAACCACTAACGACCGCCCACCGGGGGCTGTTTTTTTCACAATCTAATATAATTATTATTATAATTTTTTCTATTATTAATTTCAATATAAAATATCCGTTGACAGCCCTACAAGTACAATTAGTTACTGCTCACTACATCACCCCTGAGAGGAACATGGAAAGCCAAACTTTCCCCCACTGTACCGAAAACCCGTACCGAACCTTGACTTCAAAACCGAGGTACGTACCGTACCGTGGTTTTTGTGTACCGTTACACCCAGGGGCGTTTTTAGGGTTAGAAAACATTGGGGGCTTCAGCCCGGGGGGGGGGGGGGGGGGGGGGGTGGAGGGGGTTCCCCCCCCCCCCTTTTTTTTTTAAAACACAGAAATACGCAATTTTTGAGTAATTAGAGATGAATACTGAAGAACTAGAATCATTAGAGGTTCTCAAAGTGAGGTCCATGTCCATGAGAGGGATCTGGGCAGTCCCCATATAAAATTCAAAGTTAACAGGACCAAATCATCAGTTTCTTATTTATTTATTTAACCTTTATTTAGCCAGATAAAACATTGATCTGGTCCAAGAGGCCCCAACAGGAGTACAAATATACATATATACACATATATATACATATACTGTACATACATACACACATATACACCAATAACAAAATAAAAACAGTTAAGAATCATACACATAAGCAAATAAACAAACAAACATATGCACAGCCTATGTACAAAAGAAATAAACAGTTCATCTCTAGTCTTTACAGTTTTCTTCAATTGCATAAACACTCAAATCAAAAGTATTACACAATTATCAAAACCTTACACTCAAGGAGCAAAACATAGGCCCAGATTTGCACCCCTATAAGCACAATGTCAGCCTCACACTTTTTGCAAAACAATACACACAGAGTAAAAAAATATCTTGCCAGATCCAGCTAGGCAAAGAGATAACGTCTAGTATTTTCTGTACTCTATTTAAATTTTTTCAAAATTGTTTTTGTGTTACTGTAATTTTAACCTGTACTGGATACAGTATTTTATGTTTGTCTGATATTTGCTGAGCTTACAGTGTTATGCACATAGTAGCATGAAAACTGGGACATGTTTTGTTGTGATTCTCCATGTTGAAATGTTGACTGATTTGGTTATATGGAGAGAACATTTATATTTTCATCAGTCTGCATCATTGATTTGGGTATATGGAGAGAAAATGTTTTTTTCAGCAGTCTGCATCATTGATTTGGGTATATGTAGATAAATAAATAATATTTTCATCAGTCTACAGCATTGGTCTTGTGTAGTGTTTGGTGAATTTATTGTATATTTGCACATTCTCTGCGTACTTCACTTACAGTACTCTAATCACTGAGAAGTAGAATTGCGAAATGTGTTTTAGGTTAAGCACAGCAGTGTGAGTAACTGGTTCAAACAGAATTAAGTCATATAAAACGTGTGTTTCATATGGTAACAAAATGTAGTTTTTATAAATTAGTGTATGGTTTTGACAAGTGTTTAATTTAGCAAAGGATCTGAGGTGTTCTGATAATTGTGTGTGTGGTTGTGCTAATTGTGTGTTTTGAAACACCGGGCCCCGTTTTCAAAATCATGCTTAAGCAATCGAAAAAAAACGTCTCATAAAAAAAAGATTCGATTTTTGGGTATTTTCCTGCCTTTGGTCCGCTTTGCATTCACATCTCAAATGCAGGGTTCACTTGCAAGAGTGAATGAGCTTTCACACCACCCCAAACCAACCGGACTATCCGAGGAAATGAACCAGGGTTCGATTAAAGCTTATTATAGTTTATCACAGTATCATGAGCATGTCTTTGTCAGTGGACACTGGACATGGGTATGGATGGCTCCAGGTGCTGCTGCGTTAAAGTGCACATCTTCAATACCTATCTGTACTATTTAAAAGCACAGTGCAGGACACACTCAAAGGTTATCGCACCTCAGAGATGGCAGTGGACATGTATGACAGGACAAAGGCCATATGTAATGGCATCTTGTGGCACAAGCTCAGACCTCAGCTCAGGAGATCAGCTGAGATAGAGACTGTTCTATCCAGTCGTCGACAGAATGCTGCAAGAGCTTGAGAGCAGGTTCTCATGAGTTGGATAACAACTTATGAGAGGCATACACAGGCATGTTATCCAGCCTCAGACCAGTTTCTCTCAGTGGAATTGCTGCAACCCCTCGCCACACATTACAATATCCAACTATTGCCAGAGGAGATCACAGTTGCAAAGTGTTTCCTGGTCAGGACAGGCAGAGATGCAGTCCCTACTATCCAAAGTGTCTTTTCCCTCCTGGATGATAATAATAATAATAATAATAATAATAATAATAATAATAATAATAATAATAATAATAATAATAATAATAATAATAATAATAATAATAATAATAATAATAATAATAATGCATTTGATTTATAATGCGCCTTTCAGGACACAAAAAAAAAGTCCACAAATCGGTGAATGAAAAAATTCTAGGATCAAATGAAAACTACTTACTAAAAATGGATTAAAAGTACTTAAAACCAACAAAAAATACCAAACACTAACAAACATTCAGCACAAACAATGGGGATGCTGACATCGAAGAAAAAAAAAAAAAAGGTCCGGGGCTAGGAGAAAAACATCCGGGGCTAAAGCCCCGGAAGCCCAGGGCTAAAGCCCCGGAAGCCCAGGGCTAAAGCCCCGGAAGCCCAGGGCTAACGACGCCACTGGTTACACCCCTAATGTACTGTATATAATCTATTTGTATTCTATATAATCGATATGTACTCTATATAATCTACATCTACTATATGTATTTTTTTGTCTTTGTTCTTGATTTATTGTGATGTTTCTTCTTGACTTGTTTAAAGAGGACGTGTCCGGCCCATGGGGACATTAACGTGTGTTGTCGGGCCTTACGAATACATTTGATTTGATTTATAATCTATATACTCTATATAATCTATCTATGTTGGGGTCAGACTGGGTTTGGTATAATTTTTGTTTTGGTATTTAGTTCCTTGAAACAAAGGTCTAGAGTTAATTGTTAATCTGTTTTTACAAGACAAAATAAATAAGACAATAGCTGTAGCAGGAGATCTACTGACTTTTCTCTGTAGCGCAACAATGATCATAGATCACATCTGAAAGTGATCCAGATTAATTCTATATTCGATACAGTTTAACCTGGGTCAGTCCTGTAAAGAGAGAAATATTGCCAACGCGTCTGATATCCAAGTCTGCCCAGCAAACATAATATGGATACGGCCAGAAAAACCTCTTTCCGGAGTTTTAAGATAGGCTAAGAGGTCGGGCGGCTGATTGGCGCAGTGGGCAAGACGCTCGCCACTAACGCAGGAGACGCTGGGTCCGAGCCCAGGTCTCGGCGTTGCTACCGGCTGGCCGGTCGTTCATACTAACACAATTGGCAAGTGTTAGAGGGTGGGAAAGCCGGTGGGTGGGGATTGGACGTTGTGGACAGCGACTCCTACAGGTCGGTTTGGTGACGCCGGTGCGGCGGAAGCAGGGAGTAGCGGGGGCAGCGTGAGCCTCCCACGCGTTACTCCTCGCCGCTGAGAGTTCGAGCTGCTGCGGTGAAAAGATGCGACAGGCTGCCTCCTCGTGTACCGGAGGGGACACGTGATGCAAGGCTTCTGTCCTCACTACAGCCGACCTGTGGGAGGCATAGTCTAGCAACGTTCAAGACAGGGGAGGGAAGAATTGGATAATACGAAATTGGGATGGGAGAAAAATAGAAAATGGGGAGAAAAAGTGGATAAAAAAAAAAGATAGGCTAGCAGTCCGCATCTGCTTCCATTAATTTGTGCTAAGCTACAGTAGGTTAGCTTGCAGCCAGATAGCTTCCTACTGAACGCACAGAGAGGAAACTGGTATCTACCGTCTGACTCTGGAGAAGAGGGTGAGCACATTTCCTATAATGTTGGCATGCTCCTTTAACATGGTTTTAACACTAACTGGAGCTGAGATGATACCGAGAACGTGGGGAGGATGATGATTCATATGTATGGTGTGTGTGTGTGTGTGTGTGTGTGTGTGTGTGTGTGTGTGTGTGTGTGTGTGTGTGTGTGTGTGTGTGTGTGTGTGTGTGTGTGTGTGTGTGTGTGTGTGTGTGTGCGTGTGCACAAGAGTGTGACTGTAGTGTCTTACAGTGAAGCACAGCCCACAACAACTGTGTTTGTGATTCTGTGTGTGTATGTGTAGGCGAACGTGTGTGTGCAAGAGTGTCCTGCATACCAACCAGAACCTCCAGGGACTCTCTCTCTCTCTCTCTCTCTCTCTCTCTCTCTCTCTCTCTCTCTCTCTCTCTCTCTCTCTCTCTCTCTCTCTCTCTCTCTCTCTCGCCAGGCTTAGTAGACTATGAATGATCTCACTTTCCTTCCCCTCACAGAATACACTCTTAAAAAGAAAAGAAAAAGAAGATGGCTCTCCAGGGGCTCTTGGTGGACTAAATGGTGCTTTATAGAGCTGGCACTATTTAAAATGACTTGAACCTTTCGGGGTTAAGTTAACAGAATAAATTAACAGAACCATTAGTAACTTAAGGAAATACTTTTCACGAGGTACAGGGATGAGGAAGGGATTTGACAACCACGGGTGTTTACATCTTTATTTTATTACCTTCATGTTTTATATAATTTTTGTTTTTTTTGCATATATATATATATATATTTGTTTTGTAATGTTTTAAATTACTCATTTGAGTAGTGGAAAAGGGGTAGGATTAAATAAGTGCATACTTCTTCCTACTCCCTTTTGAACATAACGTAATTGAGTTTTGTTTTTGTTTATTATAATTTTTTTCCCATTTAATAGAGATCAATGATTTGTTTTGATTTTATATTGTTTGTATCTACATGTTCGAAATAAAGATTTCAAATAAAAAATCAAATCAAACTTCATATCACAATGGTTCTTGGGTTCGTTGTGGTAATGTAATGGTTCCATATAGAACACAAAAGAAACACAACTATCTATAGCCATCTTAACCCTTATGTTGTGTGTGTTGGAACAAGGCTTCATGATATCCTCCACAACAGCTATATAACCATTTTAGCCAATTCTGAAGGTCTGTCCAAAGAAACGTGTATCATTTGGTGTCGGGGTCTGGGAAGAAGACCCAGCAGTGCACTGAGATGAAACTCTGGTAACTCTGGGTCAAATGTAGCTCAATCAAGATTCATCTTTGACTCTAGACACCCCACCTCCACGAGAACTACTTTATTTAATAGTTTTATAGAATAATTTTCTCGCAGTATGCACCTGTACTCCCAATCCCTCTGGCACCCCTCCCCCCACGGGAACTCAACCTTTCTCACAGAATATGGAAACTGACACTGAAATTCAACTTGAACCCGTGAACACACACACGTGCACGCACGCACGCATGCGCACACGCACACATACACATGGGTTCCTCCATGGGAACTATTATTTTCTCGCAGTACAGTGTAGGCTTTGATCATCTTGTGGGGGGGGGGGGTGGCATGAACAACATTGCACAGATTGCTAATAATTAGTCTTTGTATTTAAGTGTGGGTCTGTCCTCACTTCCTTGTGGCGTCATTACCTCCGTTACCCCTGTTCCTGTCTACGTCGTCCTTGCCCTGTTGTTGTGTTCTGCTCAGTAAGTTTGTTTGTTAGTATTCCATTTTTGTGCACTTTGATTTTCGTGTTCTCAGTTCGATTTTTACTCTGTGCCAGTTTGGCTGTGCCTTTCGCTTTTGTTTGTGCTTTGTACATTATCCTTGCTCTTGTGGTTCTTACAATAAAAATAACACAGTGTTGAGAAGAGCAACCTTCCGTCTCCGTCTCCTCCTTCCACTCCATTCCGCATATTGGGTTCTCCTCTCCTTCCCTCGCCACCCCCTTCGTAACAAACTGTGGGTATAAGCTGCTATTGGCTGACTATTTCAGTGGGAATTCTCCTCCCCTTCCACAATCTGCGACACTATTTTGCAAGGCTACCGTCACTGCATCGTGGGCTTAGCGCCGCGGAATGGTTTAAAGCAGCGGTTCTCAAACTACGGGTCGCGGCCCAAAGGGGGGTTGTGGGTAAGCATTGGCAAGGTAATGTTCTGGCAACATATTTTGGCTAAATATGCCTTGTTTTATAAATGTGTATTGATAACATAGTGCTGTAATTAACATTTCTAATAAATATGCATGATCAAGTTCAACAATGTGTGCTTTTATTTTGATATTCCTTAATTCCACATTGAAATTACGCAATACTGTTAGGGTTTGTGGCGCGGGGAGGTGAGAGAACCCAAATGCTGGACAGTTATGAACCAGAGAGAGGAGGCAGAGTCGACGGCGAAAAGTATAATCGAAGACTTTACTTGAGCAGAAGTAAACAAAGGAACACATTACACGGTACAACACAAGCGAACTGTAAAACAGGGAAACAAAACCTCAGCTGTGCTGGAAAACGGCGCTAGGAAGCGGGAACGGACTCAAAGGGAAACAAGAGATAAAGGGCTATTTCGCGAACGGCAGGAATAGCAGGGATACAACAGGATACAGGGAAAACAGATCACAGCACGGAAAGGTACTGGAACAGGAAACAAAACAATGGCGCGACACTGGTAGACAGGGGGCGGCACGAATATATACAGACACTAATTATTGACAAGAAACAGCTGGGGGCTGACAGGCTAGGACACAGGAAATCGATACAACACTGGGAATACAGGACTAGACAGGAACATATGAATATGAATACAGACAGGGCTAGACTAGGACATATGAACATACTGGGGAGCACACAGAACCGATAACAGATACATAGGGAGTACATTAGAAATTACAGTCAACAGGCTCCAGACTGTTACGATAAGATAACATGGTGGTAGAACCCAAGGCGGCAGGAAGAATAAGCAGGGAGATGAGGCAGGAGTCGACTCAAGTGTTTACTCAAAAGTACATATGAGTACAACATGAGTAGCACAGCCGTGCTGACACTGACTACAAACCAAACCTAACCAGAAAACGGACATAACACGAAATAAAAGATGACAAAATAGAAACTAATATACACTTACTTTTAGACAGAGCAACACTAATAGGACGATGTTTGATACAGACAGCACAGGAACAACGACGTATAATACAGACAGCACAGGACCAGGTAACAAATCAAATCAAATCAAATCAAATTTATTTATAAGGCCCGACAACACACGCTAATGTCCCCATGGGCCGTACAGGTCTTCTTTAAACAAGTCAAGAAGAAAACATAACAATAAGTCAAGAACAGAACAAGAACACCATAAGGTCCAAACATTTTTAGATGAATGCAAAAAATTAAAATTAAAAATTAAAGAATGCAAGCACTCCCAGACATACCCCACGCAAAGGTAAGGAAAAACTCACTAAAACCTAACAATATGGAAAAAAGCTCCACAGGCAGTGTGGAGGAGAGAAACCTTAGAAGGGCCATTCAAGGGGGGATCTCCCTTCTTAGATGTTGGTGATAGTAGTGTTGCAGACGGACAGTTGGTAAGCATGCACTCATGTGTGTAGTGAAACACAGATGAGTGCATGCAATAGCAACTGGAAATTTTGAAAGATTAAAGATAAAGCAAACAGCGATAGCAACTGAACATTTTGAAAGATTAAAGATAGAGCTGATAGCGGATCTATTTGAGGCACAGGGGCGGCGCAAAGAGGGTCACGTCCTCCCCGTCTTAGTCACGGGACATTCAACACTCCGGTCATTGCTCAGGGACAGCCGGAGACAGGGAGATAGGGGGCGGTGCAGAGAGGGTCGCGAACTCCCCGACATCATCGCGGGACGTCCGGCACTCCAGTCACCACTACGAGACTTCCGGAGACAGGGGGGCCTTCATCACGGGATGTCCGACACTCCGGTCAGCACTCCAGGACAGCATGTCATAGGGGGACAGGGAGACGGGACAGGCGTTAGACAGCTCATGTGATTGTAGTGGGCGGACATAGCAATAGATACAAGTGGTAAGCATATATGTGAATGGAGTAGATATATGAAGTAAGCATATTATGTGAATAGAATAGAAGTACTTAACCCAGCAATGAAACCGCGTTGACTGTTAATCTGTTAACAGTCTGTTAATGCTGTTAATCAGTTGACAGGACCATGGACAGACGACGGTAAATAACTGATCCAAGGCCTCGGAGGTGCATGTAGAGCAGTCACTACAATCTTGGCCAAGACCCCGAGGCATCCATCACCTTAGTCAGCGCCAGGAGACGGGCACTCAGAGAGATGGGGGATGGAGGGGGGGGGGGGGGAGGGAAGGGGGGAGGGAAGGGGGGGAGGGGGGAAGAGTTAGAGAGTTCCCATGTTTGTGGTGCTGCAAAAGAGCAGACATGTAGTACCCTGTAGTGCCATGTAGTACCCCGTAGTGCCATGTAATACCCTGTAGTGCCCTGTAGTACCCTGTAGTGCCATGTAGTACCCCGTAGTGCCCTGTAGTACCATGTAGTACCATGTAGTACCCCGCAGTGCCATGTAGTGCCATGTAGTGCCACGCAGTACCATGTAGAGCCATGTAGTACCCCGTAGTGCCATGTAGTACCATGCAGTACCCCGTAGTACCATGCAGCACCCTGTACCCTAACTAAACTACCCTGTAGTAAACTACCCAGTAGTACCATGTAGTACCCTGTACCCTAACTAAACTAGACAGATTAATCTAAAGGTCAGTCCCCGACCAGGTGAGATCAGGGTAGGTTGAAGGAGAGAGAGAAAAGATGAGTCTTAAGCAGGGATTTAAAAGCTTCGACAGAGCAGGCGCACCTGATGACGGCAGGTAATTTGTTCCACAGGTAGGGAGCGCGGTAGACAAAGGCTCTGTGGCCTGCGGATTTCTTTTTAACCCTAGGGATCGATAGAAGCCCCGCATTTTGTGAGTGCAGGGCACGAGCGGGCGAGTATTGGGAGATGAGATCGGATAGATAGAGCGGTGCAAGCCCATTTAAAATTTTGTAGGTGAGGAGTAGCACTTTAAAGTCAGATCGGGCTTGGATAGGAAGCCAGTGTAGGGCGGACAAAACTGGTGTGATGTGATCAAATTTTCTAGTTCTAGTTAGTATCCGTGCAGCCGCATTTTGCACGAGTTGAAGATTTGAAGAACAGGAAGGAATGTCTCCACACCCAGGTGAGGGCAACCCACACATAAATAGCAACCCTAATTACTAATTGCCCCCAGCTGGGGAGAGACAGGCACAGAGAAAAACAACACACTACCAATAATCAATACACCAACAACACTACACAGGGAAACCAATTCACACCAGGGTGGGGAAGTTCAACAACAACAACATACACAGTGACATCCCATTAATCATACTATTAATTAACGTAAGCATGTGAGTTATGACGTGATGCAACAGTGTCTGAACCAACTGGCTTGTCTGGCCACAAGAGGGAGGTAGAGGACCAGGTAGGCGACCATTGTTAGGCAGAGAGCCAATGTTAGTTGGAGGGCACAGCCCAATGTTAGGTGGAGGGCACTGCCCAATGTTACCATCCTGCCCAGTCCCGCCAGGACCGGGCCTAGGAACGTGACAGTACCCCTCCCTCAACAGGGGGCTTCCAGACCCCCGAAAACAACATCCATAACCAGGTGAGGGAGGAAGCCGGAACCCCGGAGAGGACCCAGAGAGAGGACCCGGAGACCCTGAGCAAAAAACCCGGGGGGGGCATAGCAGCCAGGAGGGCTGAAAACAGGCGCACAGGCCCGGAGAGGGGGGGTGGGGATGGGAACCGAGGCCCGACGAGGGGGGTGGGGAAGGGTGCCGAGACCCGGAGAGGGGGGCTGGCCCTGGGAACAGAGGGCCGGAGAGGGAAGCAGGACCTGGGAGCAGCAGCCCGATGAGGGGGGGTGGGGATGGGCACCGAGACCCGGGGAGGGGGGCTGGACCTGGGAACAGTGGCCCGACGAGGGGGGGTGGGGATGGGCACCGAGACCCGGGGAGGGGAGCTGGACCCCGGAGCAGGATCCCGGACGAGAGCCCCTCCAGCTGCCGGACCAGGGACCGGTTCAGGAGAGCCAGAACGGAGGTGCGGCGGCGGCGACCCCTGGAGCAGGACCCACCGCAGACCACGGCGAAGACCACGCCGAAGACCATGGCGAGGACCAGGACGCCGGTCACGGCGTGGGACTGGACCAGACGGGGAGCCAGGACCAGTCGAGGAGCCGGGACCCGGCATTGCTGCCGGACCAGTCGTAGAGGCTGGGCTGGGCTGGGCGTGGAGACCGGTCCGGTCTCGGCGGCGAGGCGTTGCGTAGGGGCCGGAGATGAGGAGCCGAGACCCGGCGTAGAGGCTGGGCTGGGTGTGGAAGCCGGAGGGAGAGCGATGACAGCTGGGGCTACATCGACCGGAACCAGGCTGGCAGCGACGGCCGGGTCATCTGTGGAGGCCTTGTCAGCTGCACCAGTCCTGCCAGCTCTCGGAGGTGTGCGAGCTGTGGGGGCTGGGCCAACAGCGGGGCCTGGATTAGCTGTAGGGGAAATGTCAGCTGGGGGGGAAATGTTAGCTGGGGAGACCCGGTTAGCCTCAGGGGCTAGGCTAACCGTGAGGGTTATGCTAGCAGGGAAGACCTGGCTAGCTGCAGGGACAATGCTAGCCAGGGAAGCTGGCTTAGCTGCAAGGCCACGAACAAGAGACAGATCAGAGGGTGGAGGGAAATTATACCTCTCCATGAGGGTCACGACCCTGTTGGCTAACACCCCCATCTCTGCCTCCTAATCCGGATCTTGGTCCGCTACGGACCGGATCGTCTTTAGCAAAAAAAAACATTTAGCTGGGGCATAGGTGGACATATCCCCCTCCATTAATTTGACCATAACACTCATAGTTCCCTTTAGTCTTTCCGTTGGGTTCAATAATGGTGGAGACATTCTGTTACGATACAATAACGTGGTGGTAGAACCCAAGGCAGCAGGAAGAATAAGCAGGGAGATGAGGCAGGAGTCGACAATCACAATTCAAAGTGTTTACTCAAAAGTACATGAGTACAACAATAGGCACAGCCGTGCTGACACTGACTACAAACGAAACCTAACCAGAAAACGGACATAACACACGAAATAAAAGATGACAAAATAGAAACTAATATACACTTACTTTTAGACAGAGCAACACTAATAGGACGATGTTTGATACAGACAGCACAGGAACAACGACGTATAATACAGACAGCACAGGACCAGGTAACAGGAAGGAATGTCTCCACACCCAGGTGAGGGCAACCCACACATAAATAGCAACCCTAATTACTAATTGCCCCCAGCTGGGGAGAGACAGGCACAGAGCAAAACAACACACCAACCAGTATCAACTACAGAAGGGTCCATCCTCTCCAGACTTACCCTCCCACCAGCCACACCAACAGGCGTTGGCCCAACATCGGGTACTGGAACAGTGACCCGTTGTGCTGCGAGAGGGCCGTCGCCGACCAAGGAATAACCCAAGGCGGAGCGACCAGAAGCTGGATCAAGACCGGGAACCACACTGCCGTGCCCCGGTCCGGCGCGACCAGGATCACCGTCCTGCGCTCCCTCCGTATCCGCTCCAACAGCTGACCCAACAGCTGTACAGGAGGAAAGGCGTACAGAAGACCGGGCGGCCATGGAAAGGTTGAGAAGGCATCCACCCCCAAGGGGGGATGATATGCTCGACTGACCGAGAACCACAAGGGGCACTTGTGAGAGCGTCGGCTCGCAAACAGATCTACCGAGGCCTCCCCGAACCGATCCCAGATCTGTCTGACTATGTCGGGGCGGAGTTCCCACTTGTCGTAACGAGGACCGCCCTGAGACATCATATCCGCGCCCATATTCTCTGCACCAGGAATGTGGAGCGCCCTCAGACTGCGCAGCCTGCGAGATGCCCATAGCCAAAGTTCGACCGCCGCCCGGTGCAGGCGGATGGAACGAGTCCCACCCTGCCTGTTGATATACGCCGCTGCCGTCATACTGTCTGTCCTGACCAAAACGTGCTCCCCTACCACCAAGTGGTTGAACCGTTTGAGGACCAGGAGGACCGCCTTCAATTCCAAGACATTGATGTGCGGGGTAGACGGGCCAGCATGAACCTTCATCCAGCTGCCCCCCACTGCGTGGGTCCGACACGTCCCTCCCCAACCCGTGAGAGGCGTCGGTGAAGACCGTGACGTGTGAACGCCTGCTGCCCATGGGGACCCCAATGGTGAGGATACCCAGCCTCCTCCAATGGCCGAGATCTCCCCATATCGACAAAGGAACCGTCAACCGTTTCCATTTGTCCCTCACCGGATCTATTCCCATAGAGAAAAACCACCTCTGTATTCTCCTCATGAAGAGGAGGCCAAGAGGAACCATCGTGTGAGCAGATGCCATCATACCGAGCAGACTCATCACTTGCAGCGCCGTGACCGTCCCTCCCAGACGGAAACCCCCGAGCGCGCGAAGGATAGACACCCGCTGCTGCTCCGAGAGGGTTATAATCATGGGCCTTGACCTCAACGTCAAGCCCAAGTACTCCACCTGTTGACTGGGAAGAGGTGTACTCTTCTTCCAATTCACAGCAAAACCCAGCCTGGTGAGGAATTACACCACCAGCCTGGTATGAGACCTGGCAACCTCCTCCGAACGACTGAGGAGTAGAATGTCGTCGAGAAAGAATAGAACCTGTATCCCCCGACGACGTAGAGGCTCCAGCGCAGTCGCCACGCACTTGGTGAATGTGCGGGGAGCCAGAGAATAGCCGAACGGCAACCTCTGGTACTCGTACGCTACGCCCTGAAACAGGAACCGTAGGAACTGCCTGTGAGGGGGGAAAATCGGGATGTGAAAATACGCATCCTTCAGGTCTATGGAGGTGAACCAGTCTCCCCTTCTGACAGCAAGCAGAAAGAGTTTGACGGTCAACATCCTGAATGGTCTCGCTACAATCAACCGATTGAGCGCGGACAGATCCAGTATAGGTCTGACCCCCCCTGTTTTCTTGGGTACCAGAAAATAACGGGAGTAGACGCCTGACATCGCGTCCTCTCTCAGGACCACGACGACGGCCTGCTTCGCCAACAGAGATTGGATCTCGTCGGCCAGGGCTGTCACTGCTTCTGACCCTGACAATAGGGTCGGCACCAAACCTGAGAACGGAGGGTGGGGTTGTGCGAACTGCAAAACAAGCCCCTCCCTCAACGTTCTCTCTATCCACCCCCCAAAACGGCATTCTTGTCGCCATACGTGAAAATAATCCCACAGCACACCCGCCGTCAACTGACGCTGTGCCGCAAGGAACAGTAGATAGTTGGCCCGGTCCCTCCCGCTGTGCGACGCACCCAAGGGGGGACCCCGACAGAAAGGGCCAGTTTGATACGGGAGAAGCTGTCATCAAACTGGTTGACACACACCCCCCCCTGAACACCCCTCCAGCGCATGCTGAGGAGTTGTTCCGCAGCTAGACACGCAAGGCATGAGGACCACATGGGCTCCTACACGCCGAAGCCCTGCAGTGATATTGCTACCACCCAAATCACGCTCGCCTCTTTTTTGCAGACCACTGCCGCTCTCACGGGAGTGGGAGGCATCAGCGTGATACCCCGCCTGGTGAAGGCGAGGCCGGGGTAACCCTTGCTGTGCATTCAACAGAAGAGGCCTCGAGTCCCCCTGCTGACCACTGTAGCTAGTGGCAGCTGTAACACCAGGCTCATCCATCACACAACGTGTGGTGCAGGAGCCACGCGACAGCACAACATTCTCACGGACAGACCCAGGCTCAGCCATCAACTGGGTGTCAGCCCCTGTCCCATGAGAAGTGAAGAATGGGGCTGCATGCGCTTCAAAGAAGGTTCGCGGCCCGCAGCCAAAGGAAAACAATCAGGATAGACACCCGCCGCTGCTCCGAGAGGGTTATAATCATGGGCCTTGACCTCAACGTCAAGCCCAAGTACTCCACCTGTTGACTGGGAAGAGGTGTACTCTTCTTCCAATTCACAGCAAAACCCAGCCTGGTGAGGAATTACACCACCAGCCTGGTATGAGACCTGGCAACCTCCTCCGAACGACTGAGGAGTAGAATGTCGTCGAGAAAGAATAGAACCTGTATCCCCCGACGACGTAGAGGCTCCAGCGCAGTCGCCACGCACTTGGTGAATGTGCGGGGAGCCAGAGAATAGCCGAACGGCAACCTCTGGTACTCGTACGCTACGCCCTGAAACAGGAACCGTAGGAACTGCCTGTGAGGGGGAAAATCGGGATGTGAAAATACGCATCCTTCAGGTCTATGGAGGTGAACCAGTCTCCCCTTCTGACAGCAAGCAGAAAGAGTTTGACGGTCAACATCCTGAATGGTCTCGCTACAATCAACCGATTGAGCGCGGACAGATCCAGTATAGGTCTGACCCCCCCTGTTTTCTTGGGTACCAGAAAATAACGGGAGTAGACGCCTGACATCGCGTCCTCTCTCAGGACCACGACGACGGCCTGCTTCGCCAACAGAGATTGGATCTCGTCGGCCAGGGCTGTCACTGCTTCTGACCCTGACAATAGGGTCGGCACCAAACCTGAGAACGGAGGGTGGGGTTGTGCGAACTGCAAAACAAGCCCCTCCCTCAACGTTCTCTCTATCCACCCCCCAAAACGGCATTCTTGTCGCCATACGTGAAAATAATCCCACAGCACACCCGCCGTCAACTGACGCTGTGCCGCAAGGAACAGTAGATAGTTGGCCCGGTCCCTCCCGCTGTGCGACGCACCCAAGGGGGGACCCCGACAGAAAGGGCCAGTTTGATACGGGAGAAGCTGTCATCAAACTGGTTGACACACACCCCCCCCTGAACACCCCTCTAGCGCATGCTGAGGAGTTGTTCCGCAGCTAGACACGCAAGGCATGAGGACCCCATGGGCTCCTACACGCCGAAGCCCTGCAGTGATATTGCTACCACCCAAATCACGCTCGCCTCTTCTTTGCAGACCACTGCCGCTCTCACGGGAGTGGGAGGCATCAGCGTGATACCCCGCCTGGTGAAGGCGAGGCCGGGGTAACCCTTGCTGTGCATTCAACAGAAGAGGCCTCGAGTCCCCCTGCTGACCACTGTAGCTAGTGGCAGCTGTAACACCAGGCTCATCCATCACACAACGTGTGGTGCAGGAGCCACGCGACAGCACAACATTCTCACGGACAGACCCAGGCTCAGCCATCAACTGGGTGTCAGCCCCTGTCCCATGAGAAGTGAAGAATGGGGCTGCATGCGCTTCAAAGAAGGTTCGCGGCCCGCAGCCAAAGGAAAACAATCAGAGCCCCGCTTCCGTGGGTAACAGAGAGAGGATTGAACGGGGAGCGGGCTGCTCGCGGCAAAGTGACGACGGCTTGTTTTATCCAAGCCGAATT
Source organism: Notolepis coatsorum (assembly GCF_963971535.1). NCBI lineage: Eukaryota > Metazoa > Chordata > Actinopteri > Aulopiformes > Paralepididae > Notolepis > Notolepis coatsorum. The sequence continues at coordinate 207,146,636 of NC_140169.1, read as the reverse complement.
CACCCAAAATGGCCGATCCCTCGGCCGCCAAGGCTGTCGGCCTTGTGGAACCCTGTTGACTCTCCGCCCAGGGCACCACTGGCGGGGGAAACATGGCCGCCTGTCGAGGGCCTCGCCACAGTCGTTGACGAGACCATGCTCCCACCTCTGGCTGCACAGCGTGAGGCGGTGTAGGACCCAGATCAACAACCGCCTGCGCCTCCACAGAACAACCAAAAAGTCTTTCCGTGGAAAAAGGAGTCGTGAGGAGAGAAAACCTATCCTCTTCCCCAAGAGGAGAGTGCTCCAACGAAACATGCCTAACAACAAACGTTGATAGCATCCTAATCCTCCCCGCAGTTATAGCTTGCGACTGAGTCAAGATCTCTATAACACCACAAACATGCAACATGTTTACAATGTCGGCTGGACCCATAGCCCTACTACCCGACGCCAATGTGGATAGGAAACTAGCCAGCTGAGCCATAACACTGGCCGCCGCTACAAACCATCCTGCAGCAGTATACCACTCATCCGTCCATACTGCCACCCTCCGAGCCGATTCGCTCTCAAGCATCGGCCGGGTAGGACATCGTTCATCCCCGCCGGGGCACAGGAACAAAGCTACCTGGCTACGTAGCCACGGTACACCCGGCCTGCACCCTGTTGTTAGCCCGTTTACCCGTAAAAAAGGTAAATAGGACTCAGCGAAACCCCCCACATTAGCAACCGACTGACCTTCATCAATGAAGCGGGCAAGAGGAGGGAAAAGTGGCAATGTCCCGCGGCGGGGATTATTAGAACAACAACCCATTTCAGCATCAACATTAGCATTAGCAGTAGCATTAGTAGCATTAGCGTTAGCAGCATGCTCCAGGATCGCCAGGAAATCGTCCACTGCAGTGGAACGTTCACCAAGCCACCCCGGCCCTGGCGCCAAAACATACTCCACAGCATTACCAATACCAACATTAATGCCTGATGACACAGGGCCTACCTTTGTACAAGCCGGCTCGATAGCCAAACCTTGTACGCTGCCCCTTGGTCTGCTGCCGTCAGACGAGGAAACATCAACACAGGCCCGACGTGTCGCTGAAATATGCCTCGAAGATGCCAGGGGTAAGCAAACCTCCGGTAAGCATTCAACATTACGCAATTTCTCTAATCTTTTCATAACAACTAGTTTACATAAGGTGCACTGCAACCGTTATGATGGAAACGAAAATAGAGGAAGAGTGTTTGGTGATCATGCCTACTGTCTTATAGGCTACGCCTCCATAGGGGCGGGACCCGGCAGGTGTAGGTGTAGGTGTACTTGTTTTTTTCGTTGATGGAGTACAATAGGTACATGAGATGAGGTATATCTCGATAGGCTTACAGAGCGGGACGCGATGGCCAAGTACGATAATATAACCATGGCACTCCCCTGACTAAAAGTATAATGGAGAAACCATGGCACAGAAACCATGGCACTCCCCAGACTAAAAGTATAATGGAGAAACCATGGCACTTCCCTGACTAAAAGTATAATGGAGAAACCATGACACTCCCCTGACTAAAAGTATAATGGAGAAACCATGACACTCCCCTGACTAAAAGTATAATGGAGAAACCATGACACTCCCCTGACTAAAAGTATAATGGAGAAACCATGGCACTCCCCTGACTAAAAGTATAATGGAGAAACCATGGCACTCCCCTGACTAAAAATATAATGGAGAAACCATGGCACTTCCCTGACTAAAAGTATAATGGAGAAACCATGACACTCCCCTGACTAAAAGTATAATGGAGAAACCATGGCACTCCCCTGACTAAAAGTATAATGGAGAAACCATGGCACTCCCCTGACTAAAAGTATAATGGAGAAACCATGGCACTCCCCTGACTAAAAGTATAATGGAGAAACCATGGCACTCCCCATGGCACTCCCATAATGTTCAAGTGCAAGTTCAAGTTTGTTTATTAATTATCACAATAAAATACACATACTTTACGGTGAAATGCTTGGTTCTGTACGAGCCCCTGAGAGTGTGCTTCATACAGTAAAAAAAAAGTAAGCAAGAAAGTAAGTAAAAAGTAAGCAAAGAGGAATATACAATATAAATTATACACATATACAATATATACAGTAAAAATGAGTAAACAGTGAGGTACAATGCAGAAAATGAGGTACAAAACTTTGAGGTAAGGTGCGAATGCAAATGAGGTATGAATGTAGTCAGGGTTCGAATTATCACCTGAGAGCTATGGGGGCCCCCTGAATTTTTTTTTTTACTATTTTTTTTCCTGGAATTGTGGCTGTTTTCGAAGTCATATTTAGAGGAATATCTCATTAGGATTAGTCTAATACTAAGTAATAATGACATCACACAACATTCTAATCATTAGACCAGGGGTGTCAAACTCATTTTCACAGAGGGCCACATCAGCATTATGGTTGCCCTCAAAGGGCCAAAGACCGTATTAATGTTAATGTAATGTAAAATAAATGTAGCTACTCATTTACATATTGTTAAACATGTTGTTTCTGTATTTATTACTTATTCAAGTTATACATATTGCATATGCATTTGTATAGATGTAAAAATATATGTTAGCTTATGTTATTTTAACAAATAATTTTAGTTTATCAGAACCCCATATTACTCCATCAATCAATGATCAAACCATTCAAGTAAATAACAAAGAAGAATATCATCAAATACAAGCTATGACATTAAGTTTGTTCAAAACCTTTTTGTCTCAGTCAAGAAGGGCAGAACTAACAACTAAGCTGCAAAGAACACGTGGGACAGATGTAGCAGATGTTACAAAAACAAATGGCTGCACACAACCTTGCAGAGGCCACTAATGGAAGATAGTTTAATTAACTTTAATGAACAGATTGCAGAATGGGTACAGTACAGTACAGCTCAATACACACAATTGTTAAGGGAATGCAGACCAGAGAAAGACTTTCGACTTGTTTACTTCAGGGTCCCCCATTTTCAATTCATCATAACATATATGACACACACGACATACAGATAGACAGTACAGATACATTTATGACATACCAGATTTGCAAATACAGTACTGTTTGTGATACAAAAAGAGTCCAGAAATGAGAGAAGAGAAGAAGTACCCAGAGACAGATCTACAGTATTGGTACAGTATATTATCCTGTAAAACAATAAAGTCGTGATGACAAAAGTTGGCTATAAGAGAATAGTCTACACACTAGATCAATATGTCTGCAGATGTGCTATACAAGCTCATAAGATAAGAGTGTAATACCTTATTAGGTAGCAGTCTATTCAAAGGTTAAAACAAGGTTTCCCCCAGTAGATTAGGCTTATATTAAGCTACTCTCCCAATCTAATTTATATTATCACAAGAAATAAGAAGCTTACCCTGTCTGTAGGCTCCAATGTGGAGAGTTGTTGTATTCCCCTCCCTTGCTTTCGCCTTTCTTAATAAGTCTCCTTTTCTAGATCCAAAATTGAGTCAGTTGTTGTCTACAGCGGTGACTTCTCTTTCTTTCTGCCCTCCTCAGTTCCTCTCTACAGGGGTGTCAAACTCATTTTCACAGAGGGCCACATCAGCATTATGGTTGCCCTCAAAGGGCCAAAGACCGTATTAATGTTAATGTAATGTAAAATAAATGTAGCTACTCATTTACATATTGTTAAACATGTTGTTTCTGTATTTATTACTTATTCAAGTTATACATATTGCATATGCATTTGCATAGATGTAGAAATATATGTTAGCTTATGTTATTTTAACAAATGATTTTAGTTTATCAGAACCCCATATTACTCCATCAATCAATGATCAAACCATTCAAGTAAATAACAAAGAAGAATATCATCAAATACAAGCTATGACATTAAGTTTGTTCAAAACCTTTTTGTCACAGTCAAGAAGGGTAGAACTAACAACTGAGCTGCAAAGAACACGTGGGACAGATGTAGCATATGTTACAAAAACAAATGGCTGCACACAACCTTGCAGAGGCCACTAATGGAAGATAGTTTAATTAACTTTAATTAACAGATTGCAGAATGGGTACAGTACAGTACAGCTCAATACACACAATTGTTAAGGGAATGCAGACCAGAGAAGGACTTTCGACTTGTTTACTTCAGGGTCCCCCATTTTCAATTCGTAATGAAATTGCTATTATGTGTCTGCAATGCATGAACACACAACTGTAACTGTACTCAAAAATAACAAAATAAGGGTTGTCTCAGTTCACAACTATATTGGTCAAGTTTTGGGTGGGACTTGTTTGCGTCCCTACAGCTTCTTATTCAATTGAGCGAGATGCTCGGTTATGTCACACAGCCAGCTTGCATCTGACAGTTCAGACAATATTTCTTCAACCCTTTGTTACCTATTCCGCCTGGATCTTTTTTGTATTTTGGGCTGTAAAATTGTCAAAGAATGTCTGAGTAAGTGCTTTTGGCTTTTTTCCTTTGTTACTTCATCAATACCTCAGATGTTTACACATGTATGTGTAAGAATGTGTAATAACTAAGGCTGTCAAAGCTTTATTAACGCATTAACCCACAATTATTTTAACGCCGCAATTTTTTTACCGGCGTTCTTGGGGGGCCACATCAAATGACGTGGCGGGCCGCATTTGGCCCGCGGGCCATGAGTTTGACACCTGATTTGATTTGATTTTTATTTAGTACATACAATTTATACAATAGTATAAAAACAAGGGGTACAAGGATAACATGTGAGAGTCTGTCGACTTGTTTCCAACATGGTCCCAAGAAAAATACAATAAATCACAAAGAAAGAGTTAAGATAAAATAGATACAACAAGTAGATAAAATAGACAACACAATTTTCTAAGAGCCTCATTACAGCATGTCATGTTCCTGTTCTTCAAGAGTGGTGGCCAAGCACCCTCTGCAACCTATTGTTGCAGATGTCGCTTCACACCCCTCTTGAAGACAGCAATAGTGGGGGAGTTTTGGATGGCCCTGGGCAGAGAGTTCCACAGCCGGCAGGCTGTAGACAGAAAGCCATTCTGTGAATAGGAACCCTTTCTAGGCTCATAAACTGAGAGCTGTCCAGACCGTAACTGTCGTCCGTGGACCTGGCCACGCAGGACAATACGAGAGCATAAATATCTGGGGGCAGATCCATTTAACATTTTATACATATGTCCCAGTTTCAGAAAGGAGACCCTCTGCTCCACAGGGAGCCATCCCACCTCATTGAAGTGACATGGCTCAATATGGGTTCGAGGTGGCAGATTTAGGACCAATCGTATGGTCTTATTTTGGCTGGTTTGTAGCCTGTGCATTAGACTATTGTGTGATGTCATTATTCAGGCTCATTCTTAACCATCAATATTTGTTCATTTTCTTACTCACCTCTGATATATAATGCCATATTTACTTATTTGCATTTTGCATCTGAAAAAATACAACAATTTAATTTGAAAAATGAGACCAAATTTATGAACTTGAATTAACATTTATTTGTCTCTGCACTTATAAATCAAAAACTAACAAAATAATCTAATGGAAAATAAATAGTTGTATGGCACAACAGCAGCATTTATCAGGACACAGTAAGTAACATTATCATCTGATAATAAAATGAACATAAAATAAATACTTGTATAAATCAAAATAAATAATGTTATAAACAAATGTGAACAGGTAATCAAGAACTGTATGAAAAATAGTAGCAGCATCTTCTTAGAACAACAAGAAGAAAAGTAACTACTGCAGCATGTCACCGACATGCAGACTGGAAGAGCCGGGATTCAAACCACTGACCTCTTTTATCCAAAGCGAGTAGTGACGACTATATTCTCTTCCTCAACTTCTTGCTCTGAGAGCTAGTCACAGTCCCATTCATCCACTGCTCTGCCAAATGGGCTCCAAATGATTTATTTAACAATGTCTTGGCGTTTTTACATGGAAGGCAGCCAATGCATCCCTCCTTGGCAAATAACCAGTCATATTTATTTTTCCAAAAGTTCCACTGACTCGGACCCCAGCATTGTGGTGGTTGAGTAGCAGCACAGTCCAGGTCTAGTGGTGGAGACTCGGGTCTGGCAGTGGCAACCGGCGCGGTAACAATAACAGGTGCACTGCGCACAGGAGCAGCAGAGCTAACACTAGTACTAGCACTAGCAGTGTCAACTTCAGTGACAGTAGCGCTGCTAGCTGCTACACTAACAGCGTCAGTCTTTGGCCTTTTTATAAAACCAAAGCTGTCCAGCTTTGTACAGCCTTGCGGCGGGTTGAGCCTTTTTTTCTTTTTTTCTTTTTGGCGGCATGTGGCGTACTGTTTAGTGTTTATGTTTTCAGTTGCAGGACACGGACCAGCAGCCTTCTGTTTACAGCAGCTGCTTGCTGCTTCTTCTTCACTAGGTTGGAGTAGCGTTAAACTTATGGGCGACGCATAGCGGCTTGGAGGTGAAATGCAGCCTATTCCACAACATTAATTACTCAGTTCTTTTAAAAACTGAAAAGAAAAATATGATCTATTAACAATTTATTTAGGTAACATAAATAATACTAATTCGTAAAAAAAAAAAAAAAAAAAATTATATAATTTTTTTTGAGAGACCCCCACAGGGGGTCTTGACTATGGGGGCTCAGACTATAGCTATGGGGGCTGAGCCCCCATTGGCCCCCTCATAATTCGAACACTGAATGTAGTGCAAATCTCTATAATAATAGATACATATAATGTTGTGGTAAAGTGTCTAAATTGAGTGTTAAGGTGAGTGTTTGTTTAAAAGTGAGTGTGTGCATGTGGATCATGTGTGTGCAATGATGAGTGTAGATGACGGGTTGTTACATGGAGTCATTGAGCATCCTGATGGGATAGAAGCTCCATAATGGACCTTTATGGAGAAACCCTGCCACTATCCTGACTAAAAGTATAATAGATATCTATAGAGAAACCACAAGACTCCCCTGACTAAAAGTATAATGGAGCTCTATGGAGAAACCATGACAATCCCCTGACTAAAAGTATAATGGAGCTCTATGGAGAAACCATCACACTCTCCTGACTAAAAGTATAATGGGGCTCTATGGGGAAACCATGACACTCCCCTGACTAAAAGTATAATGGAGCTCTATGGAGAAACCATGACACTCCCCTGACTAAAAGTATAATGGAGCTCTATGGGGAAACCATGACAATCCCCTGACTAAAAGTATAATGGAGCTCTATGGGGAAACCATGACAATCCCCTGACTAAAAGTATAATGGAGCTCTATGGAGAAACCATGACACTCCCCTGACTAAAAGTATAATGGAGCTCTATGGAGAAACCATGACACTCCCCTGACTAAAAATATAATGGAGCTCTACTAAAATACTGACTGACTGCCAAATCAGCATCGTTGAGTGTTTCACCCTTTACATGGGTTGATTGTTTAGATCGCTAGCATGGCTAACAAATAATATTGTAGTCTGCCCCGTTGTTCTGACGAGGATTACGGTCCTTTTTGCCTCCTTGAGTCTGACATGGACGAGTCAGACGAGTCAGACCATTATACATATCTTTTTTTGATCAAATGTCCGAGTACAGGAGTACTGATCTAGGATCACTGCTCAGATTACATGACCATGTACTCCTCACTATGACTTATGAGCCAATCTGGTCTCAGATCAGCACTTCTTTAAGATGCTTGATGAACACAGAGAAATAAATATAGTTCTGTATCATTAGTGGATCCGCTCGGCATCACTCATGCACTGTCCTCGCACGTGCACGCGCACTGAATACATTTCCACAAATGTACCTTTAATCCCAGTATTCGTCTGACCACACCCCTCGTTAGCTTACCTTCATAAGCAGGTGTGTGGTCACCTGCTCTCCTCCTTCTCGCTTTCACCACAAGGAAGTGCCTCGGTAGTCCCCACTTGACGTGTTGTTAGTTGAAAAGAGTTGTGACGTGTTTACATTGTGCTTAGTTTTTTCTTCTCTCATAACTGTTCAAAGGAAAAAGCTAAGTCATAATGTCTACTTCGGAGTGTAGACCCACTCTTCACCAGCGGTTCTCCATTCCCGCCTCCGTCGTGCGTTCTGGTGCGGGGCTGCTGCCACTTTCGTGGTTGCCGACCCAGCCCAGGAGGCAGCCGATGGGTAGTTTGCCTCTCCGAGGAGCCGAGACTTCGGTGCCGTCGCTCCGGCGATGGCATGATCTCGACTCTGGTTCCTCTGGTCTCAGGGAATCGTCCGTTGTTGAACGGTCGGTTCCTTTGGGTCCGGAGGATTTGCGACGCAAACTTTTCGCGTCTGCCCATTCACGTCGCAAGATGGTGGCATGCAGGCGCGAACGGCCTGGGTTTGGGGAATTGCTGGAGACCAGCGAGGATGCGTCGGGCTCTGTTTGTCCAATGGAAACTGAGGATATCATGGAAGAGTCGGACGGATTCTTGTTTGAAGGTCCTGTGGAGGCGAGTATCCCTCCTATCCAGGAAACACCGGAGGGGGGAGAAATGGCTCCTTGGGACGCCTTGTTCGAGGATGTCGAGGAACCACCTCGGCCTCTTCAGCAGGATGCCCTGCTATCAGCCACATCAGACTGTCAATGGGTCGAAGCTTGCTGTATGTGAGGGATGCGGGTTCGGTGGAGGAAAGTCAGCAGGGGGAACTGCTGGCTTTGTTTCCCGAGCTCATGGCGGTAGCTGCCGCTGCAAACGGCGTGCTGCTGCCGCAGCCATTGCCTGCTCCTGTCCCCGATGATCTCATAGGTCGTCTCTGGCAGCGTCGCCCGGTGAGAGGGGTGGACGTTGTCTACCCATTTTTCCCCTCAATGGGGGCCTATGTTCGTCAGGGTCAGGCGGTGTCTCACATCATGGGACTTACCCCCGCCTACGTACCAGTTACGCGGGTGTCGGGGTTGGTCAAAGGTATGAGAGAGGGCGTGCCACGGCTTGATAGGCCGATGGCCGCTCTCCTCTGTCCGGATATGGTGTGGGAACCATTATGCAAGCCGGTTCTCCATGGAAGATCGGCTAGGCGATTGGCATATTGGGGTGACCAGTCATTTATCGCTGGTACACAATCGCTGGCTGCGGCTTCTAACATCGCCCACCTGGCTAGATTTGTATCGGGGATAATGACGGGCGGCACGGATCTGACCGAGGTAAAATGCGATCAGATCACCCAGGCGGCAGGAGCTGTCCTGCATCTTACCCAGGTGCTGGCCATAGCCTCGGGGAAGACGCGCGCCCTGGCCACCCTGATCCAGCGCCACCTTTGGCTGGAGCAGGCTCGAGTGCCGGAGAAGAAGAGAACCCCTCTTCTGACGGCCAGCCTCGCCGATGCTGGACTATTCGGGAAGGCCCTGCAGCTGATGACCTCAACGTGCAGAGAGATGGCAGAGGAGAGATCCGTTCTCCAACCCCATTTTCCGCCTCCCGTCCTTGCCGGTGGAGTCAGAAGGCTTCCACGACGTCGAGCTCCCTCCGCCGTGCCTACCACTGCCTCCGCCGCCGCTGCTGGCCCCTCCAAGAAGGCCAGGAGGAGAGACGGCGCTTCTGCTACCGCCGGCCCATCCACGACCGGAGGAGACGGTAGTGAATGTCGAGACCAGCAGACAGTTACCTACCGTCCCTCCGGGGCTCCTCGGGGTGGCAAAACTCGAGCGGCGCGAGGTAGCAGACGCCGCTAAAGTGACTTTTCCCTCTGCGTCCCCTCTCCTCTACACCCTCCCCGGCCCCTCATGATTGTGTTTTGTGCCATGGAAATAAAAAGTTCCCCGATATAAGGGGAACTATATTTTTGGCCAAACAAACTGTGTGTTTCTTCAACAAATCATATGATGGGGTTGCGTAAATGTGAATCTGCACTATTACATTAAGAGATGAGTCATGTTGTGTTACGAGATTAAGCAAGGTCTGCAAGCATACACTCAGTCGTAGGAGGTTATATTAGCCTGACGCTCCACATGCAGGTAGAAACTGGTGGTATTCCATTGCTTAAACAAAGTATATGTGTTCCACAACGCTGTTGTGTTAGTTGCAGTAATACTCGTACACACACGTTCCACGGCCTAGCCGTTACTCTCGGTCAGCGTTTGCTATGTACGACATAGACAGCGGGTGTAGGATTCACACACATACGACTTGTTTTGTTGTAAATCCTGTTCACATTTTGTGGGTAGCGGGCATTGTATTAGCTTACGCTATACATTAGCATTCTACCGAAGGTTTCAAAATGCTACAGTTGTTATTGTGTGTAGGGAAAAGGGTTTTTGTGAGGGGGTGTCGAATAAACCCCTCCTTCCCACTTGGTTGGTTTAGGAGATTTTATCTCATTCTGCTGAGCCAGTCAGGGCCGAGCCGTTAGAACGTCTTGGCAGGGAGGGGGGGGGGGGGGGGGGTTGTCCTGACGCAACTCCTATTACAAACAGGAGCCGTGTACAGGGTTTCCCCCCATCATAGCAATGTTGCTATGGCGACGGCTTCCGTGAGTTAAGATCTTTACGTAAGGTTGTGGTGTTAAGGTGTCGAGTTAGAGCGTAGGGCTTACGGGTCTGCTACGCTCGATTTATGTGTAAACTTGAGTCAGTTGGTCACGTGACTCACAGTTGACATGTCTTTTTCATAACTACGACTCATGTGGGAAGGCTTCTGGGAAAGTTCGGTCTATACTCTTTGACTAAAGGAGTGACTGGATGTAAAAAATATAAACAGTTTTTTACTCCCAGCTGTGCAGTTGGGTTCATACGGTTGATGCTTCTTCTTTATTATTATAAAGGGTTGGAGTTGGTTGCATCCCGCCCCTCTTGTCGTTCCCCTGGGCGCCTTGGGGATTCAATAAAAAGGTCTAAATAGCCTATTTTTTTATGTGGGTATACCCGACGCACACATAGTGCTAGCTCGGGATGTTCTGCTGGACATTAAGCAACTGACTGGCGCGCCTTGGTTGCTTGGGGTTAAAACAGCGTTTTTATAAAGCAATTGGGATGGGGGTTTTTCCTCTTCCGACGACCTGTGTGGTTGTTGACGGGTTCTCGTTCATATCAGGGGATGATAACGGAATGGATCTGAACATACGTAGAAGGGTCTCACGCCCTGGGGGTGGGCCACCGCACGCGGTTCGCATCGAACGTCTGAGTGGCGCCTTCTTTTCATGTTTGAGATCAACACGCATATCTGCCCCTTCTCCTGGAGTTGGCATGTCGGCGTGGTTAGGGCACGGGACTGGTTCTGGTCGCGCTGGTCCGGATCAGTTAAACCCGTTGTCCGCCGGGGATGCAGATCTGCTGTTCTGGTACCCTAAGGGACTTGGGCTTTTTTCAGGGGGAAAAATGCTAGGTCGGTCCGGGTGTCACAGGGTTAGGCGCTATGGAACCCTTGTTGGGTGCATTGTATTCTACACTGTCGTAATGGCTTACGGCCGTGCCAACCTGTACACGCCCGATCTCATCGGATCTCGGCCGTCACGCAGGTTGGTCTTGGTTAGTACTTGGTTGGGTGACCTCCTGGGAATACCAAGTACGGGGTGTTGGGGCTTGTTTTCCATTCTTGCGCTCTTCTCTTACGCATGGCGAAGAGGGGCCTGTTGGGGTGGTCTTTGACCTCCTCGGGGGACCCTGTGCTCCCCGTATCACCGGGCCCGGTCCGAAGTAATGTTTTCGTTGACCCGTAGGCCCGGGATAACCCTGTTGGAAACTGGAACACGGGTACTGCGGTAGTGCCGCAGGTATGTTTTGGAGTTTTTTCCTGAGGGGTTATGGGACCAACCACCGCATAGGGTAACGACTAGGTCAGGGGTCAGGAACCTTTTTGACTGGGAGAGCCATAAAAGCCAAATATTTCTAAATATATTTCATTGAGAGCCATATAGTATTTTTAACGTATAATGAATTAAATATGTCTTACTTTTAATGCGACTTCTGGTGCTGCATGGTTTTGCTGATGGCCTTGTAATCTGCTTCATACGTGGTGAGGTTGAGCTTCATGCAGGCGTTGAGGCTTCCATCAGTTAAACGTGAGCATAGGTTGGTCTTAATGTTCCTCATATGCAAGAATGACTGCCCACATGCATATGTAGAGGCAAACATGGTCAATACGGCAATACTCACGCTGCATTGTGTGGTATGTCACAGGAAGCTCGTTCCAAGTTTTAAGAATCAGCTGGTCTTCAGGTTGAAGATTTTTAATTTCTGTCCACTTGTGTTCCCTCGCCAGCTCTGCTCGCTATATCTTCAGCTACAGATACTATTAGCTGTATCTTCAAAACTAATTTCTGTTTACTTTTAAATGACACAGTATTATTAAGAAATATCACAAGTATAAAAAAAAAAAAAAAAAAAAAAAAAATTTACTCAAAAAATTCTGGGGGCCATATGCTGTCACCAGAAGAGCCATATATGGCTCGCGAGCCATAGGTTCCCGACCCCTGGACTAGGTGGTTGGTTCTCTGGTGTGTTGGAGCAGTGTCAACTCCCGGGTTCACCGGTTGAGGGTGCCCCTGCACGTTCATGGCGTCTGCCAATCGTGTCAGCCTTCTCTGCCTCAACCCCTCTGGGTGGGGGTTTTTATGTGGAGGCTTGGTCATGTACCAACGCCAGCATGCGCCCCTTCCGCCGGGGCGGCTGTGTTCAGCTGTCCCCTCTGGCGCCTGTCTCGTCCGCAGTCTCCAGGCTCGGGTTCACAGCCTGTTGCCTGGTTTTTCCCCGGTGCGCTGCCTGCTTCCGTTGGTTAAACCTTTTTTGGGTGCTTACAGCCATGCTGACTGCCTGTTCTGCAGGGTCTGTGTGCCAGGCGGTGTACTATTGGGGGGACAGGGCCCGCTCGGCTGAGGGGCCTTTGTCCGAATACGCTGGCGATGTGGGGGGCGGGGCCACTAAGTGCCCGCCTGGTGGGGTCTTGATGCTGTCATCATGGACTTCTCCGGGCCCCCGTTCCAGGGGGTCCAGTCCCTTTGGTGGGTCTGGGCCTTCCTTCGCGCTCCGCTGCTACGGCCTTGCCACGGGGTTGGGTTTGCCCTTGACCCCGTGTTTTTGGGGGAAGTAACGAGGTTGTTCCCTCCATTCGTTCCCGGGTGGCATGCGGGTTGTGCGTGTGTGTAGTCGTGGGGTCAGGCCACGGTCTGCTCACCCTGTGCGTTGAGTTGCTTGAGTGCCTCTTCGCACGGTCGGGTCCGTCGCCCTCCCGGGAAACCTCTAATAGGGGGGGTGCCCTCCATTAGGGGGGGTCGAGGGGGCTCGGCCCTCCCTGTTCTGATGGTCGTGGGGGGCTTTCAGCGGGGTGTATTTGTCGGCCGGTGGCTCCGCTCGGCCTCCCTATGTGCATGAGTGATGTCGAGCGGATCCACTAATGATACAGAACGATAGGTTATGTCTATAACCAAGTTCTGTTAATTAGTGGTGACGCTCGGCATCCGACGCCGCTGCAGCCCTTGACCTCACCTTGTGGTGAAAGCTTGGGAAGGAGGAGAGCAGGTGACCACACACCTGCTGTTCAATCCCAGTTATTAAGCCTTGTACAAGACTACTGAACAGCTCTCCGTTTAAAGGGTCCGCGCCGGGAAGCTGGGGGTCTTACTACCTACCAGCTCTTCCCGGTGTGTCTAAGCTGCAGGGCGTAGATATTCGTCCGACTTCTCACTGTCTCCGTCTCCTGGTCTCTCCCCTTTGCACCCTCGGCGTCTCTCGATAAATAGCCAGTGGATCGAGAGGTCCCCGAGGACACCAGAATTAACGACAGCTATCTACTTACCTGTTCTTCCAGCTCGTATATCTTGGTGTTCAGGACCTCTCCCAGCCAGACAATCCAACTGGATATGGTTTTAGTTTTTGCTTTATGCTCCTTCGGGCTTGGCACCAGGGATATTCTTCTGATTCCTCCACCTCCCAAGTTCACCCATAAGCCATATGCTTTCTTATTTCCTAGTTGGAGGGTTATTTTTTCACCTACCTCTGCCAGCGGCACGGTCCCCCTGTACCTGTCTAGATACTGCTGGAGGAGTGGGCTCAACTCTCCCCAAGTTCTTGTCTGGCCCACGGGTATTACTTCATGGTCCGGGTTGAGTTGTACTCTGTTGTCGATCTGGTCGAATGTAACCAGGTCCCCCACCGGGGGTGCTTCGTCATCTTCGGCTTGGTTGTCAGCCATTGCTGGGTTGTACCTGTTATCTTACTTACTTGTTGTCTTCGCTTGTCGAGTCGTATTCCTGCCAAAGCCCCCCTTCAACGCCTTGGGTTAGGGATGGCCAGGAACACTGTGGGCTATTTGGACGGGTTATTGTCACTTACCGTCCTCCTCTGCGGCTTCCACCGTCTTCCTTGGTTTCCGCCTGGGTATCTGGCTGGTCCGGCCAGACACCTGTTTTCTGGAAGTTTTCACCTAGAGATTCTCTTACCTCTGTGTCTGCTTCCCTGGAGAGGGTTCCACGGTCTCTCCGCTTGGCCTCTCTCCACTCTCTGGGTCGTTCAGGACTATGCGGCTCTTCGTTAGCCGCTTTTCCAGGTTCGGTTTGGCGGCGTTAAGAATAATTAACAAAATCAATTTACTAATTAATTTACTAATTAATTACTCGTTAACGCCCCACGTTGGGCGCCACCTGTTCAATCCCAGTTATTAAGCCTTGTACAAGACTACTGAACAGCTCTCCGTTTAAAGGGTCCGCGCCGGGAAGCTGGGGGTCTTACTACCTACCAGCTCTTCCCGGTGTGTCTAAGCTGCAGGGCGTAGATATTCGTCCGACTTCTCACTGTCTCCGTCTCCTGGTCTCTCCCCTTTGCACCCTCGGCGTCTCTCGATAAATAGCCAGTGGATCGAGAGGTCCCCGAGGACACCAGAATTAACGACAGCTATCTACTTATGATTGAATATGATGGTGTGGGTGTCGGAAAAGTAGTGACCACATGTATACTTATGCGGTCGGGGAAATGTTCACTTGTATTAAGAGTAACCTTTGAGAACCTGTCTTCATGCACGCTATACCTTACACAATTACTTCACCAGCAAGAACCCCCTTCAATGGGTAAAAAGAGTGGAGTTCCACAAAGTCTCTTTTTATTTCAATTATTTTTTATTATTATTAAAGCAAAGATTTTATTTTATTCAAGCTTTTATTTGGTTTACATAGATGGGTAAAAAGCCACAGTTCAGGTCGATAAGAGAATAGAACTCGAATCAAAGTAGAAAAACATTCAATGAGTCTAAGACTCTAAGACATGGTAGAATAAAGAATCAAAATTAAAAGATAAATCGAATTTTAGTTATAATGTAACAGTGAGCTTCCCTGAACTGAGAATGTAGTAATTTCTGGAAGTCCCCAGCTAGAGAGTCTGAAGGAAGTGATCAACTTCCCCTTACCTCTGCTTTGGTCCTGCTCGGATAAACTCTCTACCACGGGGCCAGCTCCCAGTACAAGGAACCCGCACCGTGCGATATTTATCTTGGGTTTGAGCAGGGAGAGCGATGGACCAGAGGTCTAATCTGCCGTTCGTACAACAGCCGAAGACTCCGAGGGATTCCTAAATCTGGAATATGTTCCAGCGCCAACACTCCTCGGTTTCGATCAAACCTAGAGCGAGAGAGCTAGCGACACATTCAACTGTGATTTACAGTTCCCCTAGACCAGATGGAGCCTGTTGTACTCACTTAGGTCTTAGGTTACTGCTGGGGTTTGAGTCCCTTCGAAGATCTCCGGACAATTGCAGAGAGTTGGCTCCTCTGGTTCCTCATCTGGTTTGAGTGTGAATGAATGAATGAAAACTTTATTTAACAGATTGCAGAATGGGTACAATACAGTACGGCTCAATACATACAATTGTTAAGGGGATGCAGACCTGAGAAAGACGTTTGTCTTGTTTCCATCAGGGTCCCCCATTTTCAATTCATATAGACATATATGACATACATGACATACAGATAGTCAGTACTGCTACATCTATACATTTATGACATACCAGATTTGCAAATACAGTACTGTTTGTGATACAGAAGGAGTCAAGAAAAGGGAGTATATACATTTGACGTAGAAACTGTACATTGGAGGTTGGGTGGGGGGGGTTGGGTACATTGGGATATTGACAACCATACTGGGTAATTTACATTGGAGGTGGTTGGGGGGGGGGGGGGGGGCGGGGGGCATACTGTATAAACAAGTAACACTGTACATTGAGGGGGGGGGGGAGGAGACACTGTACAAACAAACACAATTGTACATTGAACTATTGACAAAACCATACTAGGTAAATGACTGTACATTGGAGGGGGTTGGAATGATTGGGTTAGGATATTTACAGGGGCCAGTGTTGAATTGCAGTCTCCCGTAGGTGTCCCTTGAGAGAGGTTTTGAAAGTGGGTAGTGATCCACATTCCTTTACAGCTTTGGGTAGGGCGTTCCACATTGATGTGGCATAATTGCGAAACGTGTTTAGTCCCTTATTTGAGCCGAATCTGGGTTTGACATGATTTGTGGAGCTCCCTCTGGTGTTGTGATCGTGGTATTCACTGACCTTTGGGAAGTATTTTGACATGTACATGGGTACCTTGGTCGTGTAGTGTATCTTGTAGACCAGGCCCATTGCAAGTTGTTGTACTCTGTCGTCTACTCTAAGCCATCCTAGGTTGTCGAAGTGGGCAGGGGTGAGGTGGGTTCTAGGAGTAAGGTCAAGCAGTAGTCTGACCAGTTTGTTTTGAGATGTTTGTAATTTTGTTTTTAGCGCCTTTGAGGTGCTTTGGTACCATGAGGTGCAAGCATAGTCGTAGTACCCCTGAATGAGTGCTCCTGCCAGAGTCTTCAGGGTGTTCTTGTTTACCAGAGAGGAGATCCGGTACAAGAATCGAGTTCGTTGGTTGACTTTTTTTATTACATTGGATGCCATTTTGTCACAGGAGAGATTAGCCTCTAGGATGGACCCCAGGTAGGTAATTTCATCTTTCCTTGTGACAATATTGTCACCCACTGTAACTGAGAAGCCGTCGGTCTTGCTGAGTTTGTTATTTGAACCGAAGAGAATGGACTCTGTTTTGCCCATGTGTAATGATAGTTTGTTATCAGCGAGCCATATGCAGATTCTGCCTAGTTCCGAGCTGAGGGTTTTTTCAACCTGTAACTTGTTCTTGTCAGAGACCAGCAGGGCTGAGTCGTCCGCAAACAGTCAAAGGAGTCAAAAGGTTAGTCTTACCTTGAGAGCCGTCCCAGCGCTCTGCTTGTTCTCTGTATAACTTCCCTTTTTATAGGGGCTTGCGTTTTCTGTCCTTCTGTGGTCCATCCTCTTTCTCTGCTCAGTGAATTTAGTAACCCCTTCCTTGCCAGCCTCTCACTTGTACCTCGAGGTTACTACAGTTCGTCTTCCCCATACATGGTCATGACTTCCCCTATTCACAGTTCCGTGTTGAGTCACTACATACCCAGTTCCCATGTCTCATCTCAAAAGTACAGTACCACTGGTATAAATGATACAGTTCGGTAATCATAAATCATGTTTCTGTTTTACTGATTACAAGACATCCTATACTGATTTCAAAACATTATAATCATCTTTACATTGTATGCTGAATAATAATACATTTCTTTAATCAGTCATACATGATTGGTTATAATTCATTTGCAGTTATAATCACTCATTGTCACCCTCTGGAGGTTGCTTCGTATTTTGCAGTTTCTTCTTGGCCCCTTAGTATCTCTCAGTACCAGTTCTCCCAACCATTGTCCTTGTTGTCAGGGGCATGTATTTCCAGTACGTCTGGGCTATCTGCTAGATCTAGGAGATCATCTCCCATCATTGCTTCATAGCTGGCTAGGAATATCGCCAGCGGCTCATCCATCCCTGGTATTTCAAGGACTGGTGGTGCTGGGGGTGGTGCTGGGGGTGGTGCTGGGATCGTTCTGATCCACTCCACCACTGCTTCTCCTCGGACCCTCTCCCTCTCTGTTAACCCTTCTGTCACCTCCCTTATAATGCACTCCAGTACCGTCTCCCCGGGTGGTTCAGCGCAGAGGGGTGTAGGGACTGTCTTATACCATCCCAAAACCGCATCCCATTTCCTCTTGGGGAGTGGGGGGGCTAGGACGGTGGGCTTTGTTGCTGGTGTGACTAGGACGGTGGGCCTTGTTGCTGGTTTGGAGAGGGATAGGTCACCTAGACCACTCCCATCCTTCATCATTTCCCCCATCTCTGGATCTTCTAGTAGCCCTCCTTCAGCAGGGCTATTGTTAGGAGCTGGTGGCAGAGCGTAGGCTGGCAGGGGGGGGGAGTAGTCGTCCCTCTCTATGGCTCCTCCAGCCCCTGGCTGTCTCCTGGGGTCAGCAAGGCGATGTTCTCTCTCTGGCGTGCTGCCTGATGACTCGGACGACCGGTGCCTCCTTCCTTTCGGTGAGGCCTTCTGCGGGTCCCGCCAGTTCACTCGGGCCTTGGTCTTCTGGTACCTAGTTTTACTAACCTCTTGTTGTTCCTCCAAGGATTTGGAGTTGATGTAGGTCTCGTACCAGTCCATCTGGGACCCTGGGGATTCCGGGCTATCGATGCTTTTGTACCAGCTATCGATGCTTTTGTACCAGTCTAGTGTCCCCGGCTGAGGGGGGCTTTGGTTTGGACGATGCTGTGCCCCCACTCCTCCCTCTGCCGGTTCCTCCTGGTATCTCATCCTCTTAGTGTCCAGGCCACAGGGAACTGCACCTGTGGGATTTATGGGGATTATACCTGTAGGATATGCTCTCTTACCCATAGCCTCTCTGGTTAGGTATAGATCTAAAGGCGAGATCCATTTTACCCTGACAGGGAAGGTGGGGATTCTCGAATCCTGAGGCTCCTCGACACTGCTTATGAAGGTAAGCTAACGAGGGGTGTGGTCAGACGAATACTGGGATTAAAGGTACTTTTGTGGAAATGTATTCAGTGCGCGTGCACGTGCGAGGACAGTGCATGAGTGATGCCGAGCGTCACCACTAATTAACAGAACTTGGTTATAGACATAACCTATCGTTCTGTATCATTAGTGGATCGTTTTAAATGAACATGACTGTGAGTGGGTCATTTTCACCTTTTACTCAGTAAACTAGAGTCTGGATGATAACCAGATGTTAAACTAGAGTCTGGATGATAACCAGATGTTAAACTAGAGTCTGGATGATAACCAGATGTTAAACTAGAGTCTGGATGATGACCAGATGTTAAACTAGAGTCTGGATGATGACCAGATGTTAAACTAGAGTCTGGATGATAACCAGATGTTAAACTAGAGTCTGGATGATAACCAGATGTTAAACTAGAGTCTGGATGATAACCAGATGTTACCAGATGTTACCAGATGTTACTCAGTAAACTAGAGTCTGGATGACAACCAGATGTTACCAGATGTTACTCAGTAAACTAGAGTCTGGATGACGACCAGATGTTACCAGATGTTACTCAGTAAACTAGAGTCTGGATGATGGCCAGATGTTACCAGATGTTACCAGATGTTACTCAGTAAACTAGTGTCTGGATGATGGCCAGATGTTACCAGATGTTACTCAGTAAACTAGAGTCTGGATGACGACCAGATGTTACCAGATGTTACTCAGTAAACTAGAGTCTGGATGATGACCAGATGTTACCAGATGTTACTCAGTAAACTAGAGTCTGGATGATGACCAGATGTTACCAGATGTTACTCAGTAAACTAGAGTCAGGATGATGACCAGATGTTACCAGATGTTACTCAGTAAACTAGAGTCTGGATGATGACCAGATGTTACCAGATGTTACTCAGTAAACTAGAGTCTGGATGATGACCAGATGTTACCAGATGTTACCAGCTGTTACCAGATGTTACTCAGTAAACTAGAGTCTGGATGATGGCCAGATGTTACCAGATGTTACTCAGTAAACTAGAGTCTGGATGATGACCAGATGTTACCAGATGTTACTCAGTAAACTAGAGTCTGGATGATGACCAGATGTTACTCAGTAAACTAGAGTCTGGATGATGACCAGATGTTACCAGATGTTACTCAGTAAACTAGAGTCTGGATGATGACCAGATGTTACCAGATGTTACCAGCTGTTACCAGATGTTACTCAGTAAACTAGAGTCTGGATGATGACCAGATGTTACCAGATGTTACTCAGTAAACTAGAGTCTGGATGATGGCCAGATGTTACCAGATGTTACTCAGTAAACTAGAGTCTGGATGATGACCAGATGTTACCAGATGTTACTCAGTAAACTAGAGTCTGGATGATGGCCAGATGTTACCAGATGTTACCAGATGTTACTCAGTAAACTAGAGTCTGGATGATGGCCAGATGTTACCAGATGTTACCAGATGTTACTCAGTAAACTAGAGTCTGGATGATGGCCAGATGTTACCAGATGTTACTCAGTAAACTAGAGTCTGAATGATGACCAGATGTTACCAGATGTTACTCAGTAAACTAGAGTCTGGATGATGGCCAGATGTTACCAGATGTTACCAGATGTTACTCAGTAAACTAGAGTCTGGATGATGGCCAGATGTTACCAGATGTTACTCAGTAAACTAGAGTCTGGATGATGGCCAGATGTTACCAGATGTTACCAGATGTTACTCAGTAAACTAGAGTCTGGATGATGGCCAGATGTTACCAGATGTTACTCAGTAAACTAGAGTCTGGATGATGGCCAGATGTTACCAGATGTTACTCAGTAAACTAGAGTCTGGATGATGGCCAGATGTTACCAGATGTTACTCAGTAAACTAGAGTCTGGATGACAACCAGATGTTACCAGATGTTACTCAGTAAACTAGAGTCTGGACGACGACCAGATGTTACCAGATGTTACTCAGTAAACTAGAGTCTGGATGATGGCCAGATGTTACCAGATGTTACCAGATGTTACTCAGTAAACTAGAGTCTGGATGACGACCAGATGTTACCAGATGTTACTCAGTAAATTAGAGTCTGGATGACGACCAGATGTTACCAGATGTTACTCAGTAAACTAGAGTGTGGATGACGACCAGATGTTACCAGATGTTACTCAGTAAACTAGAGTCTGGATGACGACCAGATGTTACCAGATGTTACTCAGTAAACTAGAGTCTGGATGACGACCAGATGTTACCAGATGTTACTCAGTAAACTAGAGTCTGGATGATGACCAGATGTTACCAGATGTTACCAGCTGTTACCAGATGTTACTCAGTAAACTAGAGTCTGGATGATGGCCAGATGTTACCAGATGTTACTCAGTAAACTAGAGTCTGGATGATGACCAGATGTTACCAGATGTTACTCAGTCAACTAGAGTCTGGATGATGGCCAGATGTTACCAGATGTTACCAGATGTTACTCAGTAAACTAGAGTCTGGATGATGGCCAGATGTTACCAGATGTTACTCAGTAAACTAGAGTCTGGATGATGGCCAGATGTTACCAGATGTTACTCAGTAAACTAGAGTCTGGATGATGGCCAGATGTTACCAGATGTTACTCAGTAAACTAGAGTCTGGATGATGGCCAGATGTTACCAGATGTTACTCAGTAAACTAGAGTCTGATTGACGACCAGATGTTACCAGATGTTACTCAGTAAACTAGAGTCTGGATGACGACCAGATGTTACCAGATGTTACTCAGTAAACTAGAGTCTGGATGACGACCAGATGTTACCAGATGTTACTCAGTAAACTAGAGTCTGGATGACGACCAGATGTTACCAGATGTTACCAGATGTTACTCAGTAAACTAGAGTCTGGATGATGGCCAGATGTTACCAGATGTTACCAGATGTTACTCAGTAAACTAGAGTCTGGATGACGACCAGATGTTACCAGATGTTACTCAGTAAATTAGAGTCTGGATGACGACCAGATGTTACCAGATGTTACTCAGTAAACTAGAGTCTGGATGACGACCAGATGTTACCAGATGTTACTCAGTAAACTAGAGTCTGGATGATGGCCAGATGTTACCAGATGTTACCAGATGTTACTCAGTAAACTAGAGTCTGGATGACGACCAGATGTTACCAGATGTTACTCAGAAAACTAGAGTCTGGATGACGACCAGATGTTACCAGATGTTACTCAGTAAACTAGAGTCTGGATGACGACCAGATGTTACCAGATGTTACTCAGAAAACTAGAGTCTGGATGATGACCAGATGTTACCAGATGTTACTCAGTAAACTAGAGTCTGGATGACGACCAGATGTTACCAGATGTTACTCAGTAAACTAGAGTCTGGATGACAACCAGATGTTACCAGATGTTACTCAGTAAACTAGAGTCTGGATGACGACCAGATGTTACCAGATGTTACTCAGTAAACTAGAGTCTGGATGACGACCAGATGTTACCAGATACTCGGTAGATAGTAAATTATAACACTACCTCATGCATACTGTGTCACAATGTGACACTGTGAATAATGTGAATATTCCTCAGCTAGTCAGATAGTAAATTATATTGACCATATTGATCAAATTGTTTACACTGCCTGTGTTGTTTTTTTACTACCTGTATACTGTGTTGTTTTACTACCTGTACCCCCCCCCCTCCCCCCCATGCTGCTATGATGCCTGAATTTCCCCAAGGGGATCAATAAAGGAATATCTTATCTTATCTTATCTTATCTTATGTTACTCAGTAAACTAGAGTCTTGATGACGACCAGATGTTACCAGATGTTACCAGATGTTACTCAGTAAACTAGAGTCTGGATGATGTCCCGATGTTACCAGATGTTACCAGATGTTACTCAGTAAACTAGAGTCTGGATGACGGCCAGATGTTACCAGATGTTACTCAGTAAACTAGAGTCTGTTCTGCATACTAGCTCGACATAGTTAGCTGTGAGGGTTGGGGGGTGTAGGACACACACGCAGACACATACATAAGAGGGGAATCTTAAAGTTACCACTGGAATCGCAGAGCAATGAAATAGGGTGGGGGAAATACAAGAACACTGAAATAAATAATATAATAATAATAATAATAATAATAATAATAATAATAATAATAATAATAATAATAATAATAATAATAATAATAATAAATAATAATAATAAGTATAATAATAAAAGCTACAGAAAACACAAAACACCAGGATAAAAATAAATGGGGGAATAAACCTAAATAACCACCACTGCCTAGCAGTTGAAAACAACCAAGAAACGCTCTGCATCTTCTGGCCGCCTCAGACCTACTCCTATCCAAGCTCCGGGAGGGTCATCAAAGAGAAGCCGCCTATTCTCAGTCCTTGCCCCACAACTACCCACCCCAGTTAGGACAGCCGAATCCTGTCCAATCTTTCGCCGTCGACTAAAGACGCACTTCTTCAACCATTATCTGAAATAATAATAAAAAAAAATAAAAAAAATCTAACCCTAACTAACCTTACTGTCATGCACTTGTCCTAATAAACTAACCTACACTGTAAC
Source organism: Notolepis coatsorum (assembly GCF_963971535.1). Taxonomy (NCBI): domain Eukaryota; kingdom Metazoa; phylum Chordata; class Actinopteri; order Aulopiformes; family Paralepididae; genus Notolepis; species Notolepis coatsorum. The sequence goes on along the minus strand of NC_140169.1, from coordinate 207,123,301 downwards.
ACGCAACACTTTGATGAATATTGTTACTAAGCTGATAGAGTTGTACCCTTCCTGATGACCTGTCGTACAGAACTTGTAAGTCTCTTTGGATAAAAGCGTCAGCTAAATGACTAAATGTAAATGTAAGAAACCAAAAGCACTACAGACTTGAGAAAACCCTAGAAACATTAACTTGGGACACTCCTCTACTACTGAGGGAGAATATGAAATGAACGTACGGTTATATCTATAACCATAGTTATATGAGTATAGTGACACTCTGCGCCTACTGGAATATATCCCTATATCAGTCTATACACTGAATAAATCTCCACATGCACCTTTACACACCCATTCGCCTGGCCACACCCCCATCCGCTCCTCTACATAAGCAGGGGTGTGGCCATACTAACAGCTCCTTCCCAAGTCTTTCACCACCAAGGCGAAGACCACGGGGTCCTCAGTGATATAGTGATATATCAGTGATATAATCATATAACTATGGTTATAGATATAACCATATGTTATAGTATCGTCATAGCTTCCGCTCTGCGTCTACTGGAATACAGGAGCTGAGCAGAGCGGAAGCTCGACAAATGTACCCGCTGAGGCCCCCCACAACCATCAGAACCGGGGAGGACCCGAGCCCCCGGACCCCCCTAGTGGAGGATGGGAGGGACACGGATCCGACTGTGCGAAGAGGGGTTTAGCAACTCAAACGCACAGAGTGAGCAGACCATGGGACTTACCTTCCCACAGAAGAACCCACGACTACACAAACGCGCAACCCACATGCCACTAGGGAACGAACGGGAAGAAAGAAAAAAACGCGTTACAACCCCTAATATCACGGGGTCATGGGCAAAAACCCAACCCCGTGGCAAGGCCGTAGCAGCGGAGCGCGAAGGAGGACCCAGCCCCAGGAAGGGACTGGACCCCCGGAAAAGGGGGCCTGGTGAGGCCAACGACGCCGCAGCATCAAGACCCCACCAGGCGGTCACTAGTAACACCATCCCCCACATCGCCAGCGTATTCGGACAGGGCCCATCCAAGAGCAAGCCCTTCCCCCCTACAGCACGCCGCCCTGAAGCACTCAAGAGGCTACACCCACAGCGGGACCAGGCAGCGCACCGGGGAGACAACCCCCAAAAGAGGTCGATCCCTCAATCCAGGCAACAGGCCACTCGACCTGAGCTTGGAGCACTGCGGACTAGACAGGCGCCAAAGGGGTCTGCTGAAAACAGCACCCCGGCGGAAGGGGCGTACGGTATGCTGTGCACCATGTCGCAGCCTCCACAAAAAACCCCGACCCTCTAGAGGGGCCGAGGCAGAGAAGGCAGACACGATTGGCAGACGTCATGAAAGGTGCGGGGGCACACTCACAGGCAGACGGGGCCAAGCCCGGCCTACCCGGAGAGTCGACTTCCGCTACCCTACCAACACACCTGGGCCCTCATTTATCAATTTTTCTTAGAAAGTATTCTATTTTCATACTTAAGCACAGAATTTAGAATGTGTGCACGCACAAAAAAAACGGGATTTATCACACGTGCGTACACAGGTCCTACGCACAGTTGTCTTGATAAATATCACCTTGCTCCTAAGCTGGAGCTCATGCACTGTTTTAAGTATTTGCATACCAGAACCGCCCCGATTAACCATATACGGTAATGGAACACCCCCATGAAATGTGGAAAAGTGGACTAAGCCGAGGGAAGCGTGTTGTACACGGTGATGTCGGATATTATATCTATTAACTTCCTAAAAGACCATTGCTGCCTGGACACCGCAAACACTAATAAAGACCATTAACCACTGTTTTGCCGTTGCCCGTTGGTGTCATTAATGCATGCTGGAATAAGAATGCCTTTCTTCATTTATTTTTAATATTAATAATTATTATATTACAATAAAAGACAGCTCCGTCTTTTAATACACTCATATATTGTACAGTAACGTCAAATAAATACTACAGTCCCCGCTGAAATAAAGGTTCTGCATGCACATACCAGCAGTGATCTACAGCATAAAAGATAGCCACTTTATAATACTATTCTGAGTAGATAATTCATCTGTATCGCAACAGAGTCACGGATCTGGTCGGGGCAGGTAGCATTATGTCGGGAAAATCTTTATGAAATAAACAAATGTGAATTAAAGAATTTAAAAACGAAGTTTAGCATATTAAATCGTTTTATAAGCTTTCTGAGTAGATAATTCATCTGTATCGCAACAGAGTCACGGATCTGGTCGGGGCAGGTAGCATTATGTCGGGAAAATCTTTATGAAATAAACAAATGTGAATTAAAGAATTTAAAACGAAGTTTAGCATATTAAATCGTTTTATAAGCTTATAGCTTTTTTCGTGCTGATTTGAGAAGGGTCCAGCTGCAGAGCCTCATACAAAGGACATAAACAATGCGAGTGCAATCAGAAAATCATGAAGAACAGTCAGGTACAAGGTGCATGGGCGGCAGAATCAAGGGTAAAGGTAACAGCGCCTCCTACAAATTGAGCGGCTTCCTATAATAGCTGATACTGAGCAGTACCTGGCTAACTGCTTGGCCTTCCTTTTGGGGAGACCGGCTATTTGTAGGCCCCTCACAACCAACTTGTGCACATGCCCTAGGCTGCCAAAGATAAAAACTAGGAGTTTACATCTGTAGCCTAGCTGTGAGATGGTCTGCTGTAGCTGTTGGTATTTCAGCATTTTTGTTAGGAAGGCTTCTTCTAAGCTGTAATCAAAAGTGCAGCCAACCTCAAGAATGGACACCTCCCTAAGGTGTTAATTTACCACAAAAACATCGGGGGTGTTAGCTGTAATACTAGAGAACATGGAATCATTATTGCACAGGTTGAACATGCTTGGCTTCACAGTAGAATGCGTATACAGGGTGATGGAGGACCTAACAATAAGAGAGATATCTTTCGCTATCAAATCTACTATTCTGTCATGCCTACTTATGTAGAGGCCCCTGTATTCATGGCAACCATTTAAGATGTGGGACATGGTTTCAGCTATTTGGTTATTGTCATGATGAATACAGTGAGGAGTATGACTGCCTGGAAACCAGATGGAGAGATTCAGTTTAGATGGTAAGACCTGTAATCTCGCTTTCAGAGTAAAGATAACACATCTATGGCAACATTTTTGAACACAGAGTGAGAGACAGAATGGTCCGCAGCAGGGAGACACGCAATCTTCCCCTGCAGTCTCAACTCAGTCCATTGTTGTCTTTGTTGTTGTGCCCACAGTAGGCGACCTCGGGCATTAGTCAGTGGAAGTTGGTGATCCATTCCACACACAGACATAGATGCTCTGACTGAGATACTGGCGTCAGATATAATATTCTCTGAGACAGCCACTGCCTCAGAGTTAGACCCCACCCACTCCAGGGTAACATCAGCCCAGCAACACATGTCATTAAGGTCCGGCCAGTCTGACCACAGACCGAAGCCAGGAGAGCGACTGTCCAGCTTTCCATTCGGCTTTCTCTTAAAGCCTAGGAAGTTAGGGTCCGAACCACGCGCCAGGGGGACCTTACGTCTTTTTAGGTCCAAGAAAAGAGAAGAACGGGCGAGCGTTCTCACATACTGGTCATCACTGTTCAGCATATTCAACAGATGGGAGAGCCGTGTAGCAATATATGCCCATTCAAAATTGGGAACACCCAGACCACCCTCACGTTTACTGTGAAATGTGATGTTGCGTGTTGTATGTGTGTTGAGGCCAGTCCATTGTCTCACTAGGTGTACGGTTTTATTAGTCAAATCATGTAGTGATTTTCGTGGAATATGTACATTGGAGAACAGGTGTTGTACTTTGGCCAATGCCATTACTCTGATTGCCTCAAGTTTCATGATGAGTGGAAGTGGTGATGCATGAATTAAATCAAGTCTGCTGGTGTATTCAGACACACACACACACACACACACACACACACACACACACACACACACACACACACACACACACACACACACACACACACACACACACACGCACACACACACACACACACTGTGTCTATCTGTCTGTCTGTCTGTCTGTCTGTCTGTCTGTCTGTCTGTCTGTCTGTCTGTCTGTCTGTCTGTCTGTCTGTCTGTCTGTCTGTCTGTCTGTCTGTCTGTCTCTCTGCTGTCTGTCTCTCCGGCTCTGCAGCTGGACCTTCTCAATAAGCACGGAAAAGCTTTTAAGCTTATAGCTCCAATTTGGGTCCCAAATTGCGGTACAAATGAAGGAGGTGTCTCGGGTAGTGGACTCTAGTTAATATTATGTTCTCTCTGCTATTAGACTGCCCCTCATTCATTCATTCATCCCTATCTGATGCTATCTCTGAAAACAGTTCCTGCGAGCGCAGTCAGTGCACCCGATAACGCTATATATAAACCTGCATTCATTCGGAGAGAAAGACCTATTCCACATGCTATTTAGGGTTTGACAATAATTACACTAATATCGCTATTTCACAATGAACTATAATGAATTAGGGGGTCATACAGAACACGTCAGTCAAGCTTATTTCCGCGTTGAAACTAATGCATGCAACTGATGAGAGCTATGCCGTCCGTCTGCAGTCCCCATATTCTACCACAGGGCGTCAGGTACGCATGCTCTGGGCTGTGCGCAGACATACGCACAAAGTCAAGTTCACGTTCAAATTGATAAATCCCACACTTTGCTTAGAAATGGTCGTACGCACGGGTTAAGCACATATCTGTGCGTACGCAATGTTGATGAATGAGGACCCTGGAAACCAAACACCACCTTGGTTCTAACATGAGGCGGTTGTTCCTATAACCCCCCCAAAAAAAACTCCAAAACACAACTGCGGGTATACACTGGCTATACAGCAGTACAAGTGCTTCAGTTTTCAAGAAGGGGTTAACCCAGGCCAACAGGTCGACGAGAACAAGTTCGGACTTGGGCCCGGCGGACCGGGACGTACACAGGGATGCCAGAGGGGAACAAGAACCACCTCGACAGCCCCCTCCCAGCCCCGCCAAGCAGGAGAAGAGAGGGGGGCGAAAAAAGAATGGAGAAGAACCAGGCTCCTTTAGCACAGCACAAGGTACAACACAATATGGACCAAGCAACAGTGAGGGATAACACGCAGTGACATAAACACAAACACCTCCATAACATCAAACCCTGCAACGCCCGGGCCGACCCGGCATTTCCCCCCCGAAAAAGCACAAGTCCCTCAGGGTACTGTAGGATAATAATAGTATTCAAATAGGAATAGAGTCAAATGACTTGCTCACTCAGAGGGTCCAGATAATAAGGTTTATTACCCAGATCAAATCAAATCATTACAACAATAGAGAATATGGCTGGAGATCTTACCTAAACAGACCAGCTCCGTCAGTCAGGTAAAAAGATCTTGCTCCCCAGTCGGGGAAGCAGTTAAGTACCAGGTGAACAATGGGGGGGGGGGTGGGGGAAGGGGAGGGGAGGAAGGGGGCGTAGTTCATACATCATATATTCCACAGTTGGGTCCTTTTCTCTTTTATAATGTGGGTGGGACAAGTATTCTCAGATGTATGACTGGAATAGGTAAGGTCAGCATAACATGAGATAATAAATGAGATAAAATAGGTAAGGTCAGCATAACATGAGATAATAAATGAGATAAAATAGTAAAATTATAAACTTGTTGTGACCTATTTTGGTCATAGGGTAAATAAATGAAAAGAAATATAAAATAGTAAACACATGAGATACACAATTTAAAGGAATGAATAAATGAGATAATTTGGTGAAATATAAAATAACCAATTAAAGGAATGAAAGTAAATATAAAATGAATTAATAAATGAGATAGAATATGGTGAAATATAAAATAAACAAAGTAAATATAAAATGAATGTAATATAAAATACACAATTAAAGAAATGAAAGTAAATATAAAATGAGTTATTATTTGAATGTCAGTATTTATACAGTGTGGGTTAAGATCTATGTGTATTTTTAGGGTTGTGAATATCGTCCCTTTTACTTTTTACTTGATGGCAACACCTTTTACTTTAGTATATACACTGTCATCTGGCTATGACCATCAGGTCAATGGTAAAATATAAAAGCATTTAAAGGTTGGCAAAAAGATATAAACGTGAATGAAAGAAATGAAAAGAAATATAAAATGAATTAAAATAGTAAACAATGAGATAAAATGGTAAAATATACATCATTTAAAGGTTGGATAAAGAAATGAAAAGAAATATAAAATGAATTAGAATAGTAAACAATGAGATAAAACGGTAAAAACATGAATGGAATAGGACTTAATGCAAATATGACCATCAGCTCAGTGAATGACACAATTTACAGGAATGTTAAAGAGAAATATAAAATGAATTAAAATAGTAAACAATGAGATAAAACGGTAAAATATACATCATTTAAAGGTTGGATAAAGAAATGAAAAGAAATATAAAATGAATTAGAATAGTAAACAATGAGATAAAACGGTAAAAACATGAATGGAATAGGACTTAATGATAAAATGAATTAAAATAGTAAACAATGAGATAAAACGGTAAAAACATGATTGGAATAGGACTTAATGCAAATATGACCATCAGCTCAGTGAATGACACAATTTACAGGAATGTTAAAGAGAAATATAAAATGAATTAAAATAGTAAACATTAGAGGTTCTGCATTGTGGATTCTAGTGCGTATCTGTGGAAGTATGGTGCGAGGGGGTTGGTGGGTTCGTTTTGCGTTTCTTCTCTCATGGTCGTGGCGATCATCATGGTTATCGGGGGGGTTTGGCTTGTGCAGAGTACTTTTGTGATGTATCCAACTCCGAATTTTATAGTATGCACACACACTACTAGGATAACAAATATTATTACTGCATACATAATGTACCGAACTACCACTGCTCCTATTGTACCAAGTTTCTCGGTCATCCAATCGGACATGGTATACGTTGGGGGGATGTGTGCGGCTCTGGAGATGTTGTGCAGGTGTTCAATGATGCTTGGTATAGTCATGTTGTCGTTTGCAGGTATGTAGACACAGCATTCTTGACCGATTAGTTTACATGTTCCTCCAGTACTAGATAGCAGGAAGTCCAGTGCTGCTCTGTTCTGCAATGTCATCAATCTGATTGATGTCAGTTCGTTGCTGACGAGTGACAGTCCTTCAGCATCTGTGTTGGCTAAGTCTTCTATCAGTGTGGATAGGTCTGCGATTTGATCTAGGGCTGACATCACACCATAGGAGGGGATTAGTGCTCTGAAAAAGTCGCATGTCTTGCAGGCCCGGTCATGTGTGTGGAAGTGATTTGCGTGGCGTGTCTTTCTAGTCAGTGGGTGTTGTGGTAGGGTCGGTGTCACTCTCATGGCTGGCACTAAATATCCTAATGCACATGTGCCTTTCCATCCGGGTGGAAGGGACGGGTAAGCTTGTGCGCCACATATCCAGTAGGTCCCAGGCGGTGCTGGTGTTGTCGTTCGTTGGGTGGTGGGGGTTTCTTTGGTTGTGGGTTTCAGTGGTGTCTTTACAGGGTGGATGTTGTCCCAGGGTGGTGTTAATCTTTGTTGGCGGATGGGGTAGATATTGTCTCTGGTCCGGGGGGATATCGTTCTTCGTTTGCGGGTCGCCTGGGGCACTTCACAATGTTCCAACACCCCGACATTCTTTCCCCAACCCTTTTGAGATACACATTCTGTAAACTTCACTGGGGTAATAGAAACTGGTATTCCATTTGTATCATGACTTTGTCGAATCTTCATGTTTGATTTTGTGCAGCTTTCAGCTGTCCCTGTGGACTTGTTTAGAGAGGCTTTGTGGCATTCTGTTAGTGGGAGGCCCATTAACGGAAAAGCATCTTCGGTAGAATGGGGTATTAAGCCGCATACATAGCAATTTGATTGGTTAGCAAAATGTGCGACTGCTTGGCTTAGCTTTAAATATAGGTTGTTGCGGTGACTGTTAACATATCTTTTGGTGCGTTCAACTGCTTTCCCCTTACCGCCCTTAAACCCATTGGTCCATGATTGAGGTTCGTCCAGTGTCGCCCACACAATGCATCCCGCTATGCCACATGCGATGATTAAGCAGTTCCAGTTGGTGGTCATTTTTCCTATTGTTATTGGTCTCATGGTAGATTTGCCCTTTTGCAGTGGGATGCGTGGATCCAGGATGCTTTTCCGTCGCACTTTACTGCCGTGTCCGTTACTAGCAGCACCTGAAATGGACCAGACCATCTGGGGTTTAGTTTACTTTTTCTTTTGAACACCATTATATATACATAGTCACCTGGGTTCAATCCATGACATGGTGTTGTTGGTGGTTGTGGTTGTGCCTGCCTCACTAAGGGGTGGAGTCTCTTCATCTGGGCACACAAAGCTTTGTAATAGTTAATAGCAATTTCGTCTGCTAGCAATAACTGGACTTGTGATAACGGGGGAAGCATTGTGGTTGGTGTCGACATTGGACGTCCAAATAATATCTTGTGAGGTGACAATCCTGTTCCTCTGTTTGGCATTGATCTCATTTGCATTAATACTAAGGGGAGGGCGTCGGGCCATTTAAGGCCTGTCTCTGTACATGTCTTAGCTAGACGGTTCTTGATGGTTGAGTTTTGTCTTTCTACCGCACCTGCACTTTCAGGGTGGTAGGGTGTGTGCAGGTGTATTTTCATGCCTAATGCGGTAGATAAGTTGTTTATCAGTTGTGCCGTAAAGTGCGTACCTCTGTCTGAATTTATGGAGTGTGGACACCCGAATCTTGGAATTATTTCTCTGACTAATACCTTAGCTACTGCTTGAGCGTTGTTGCGTCTGCATGGGAAGACTTCGACCCATTTAGAGAACATATCTACTAAGACTAGCGCGTACTGGTATCCCATGCTTTTTTCTAATTGGATGAAATCCATTTGGATGTTAACAAATGGTCCCCAAGGTGGTGGGTGGGCGCCACGTCTAGTCTTTATAGCTTTACCTATATTGTGTTGATTGCATACAACACATCTTGAGCAGTATTGGTGAGCTAAACTGGTGATGCCTGGCGCGTGCCACTGTGAAGTGATACTGCCCACCATTGCGAATTTTGACACGTGGCTAAGTCCATGTGCTAATCTTACTAACAGGGGAAGGAGTTGTTTTGGAGCTACAACTCTACTGTCAGCATGTTTCCACATGCCGTCTGGCATTTTGGAACAACCTGCTGACGTCCATACTGGCCACTCAGATGTCGCCTCTGCCTGTAATGAAACGACATTATCAAAAGTGGGAGTATTATCATTGGCGATTGTGATAGCCATTTGTTTTACCAACAGGGAAGGGACGGTCGCTGCCCTTTTGGCACAGTGATCCGCTCTGGCGTTTCCCTTTGCAACCAGAGAAGGAGAAGAAGAATGTGCAACACATTTTACAACAGCCAATAGCTTAGGAAGTAAGCACGCCTCTAGTAGGTTAGTGACCAATACAGCATGTTTGATGGGAATGCCTGATGTCTTAATGAACCCTCTGTGTTTCCATATTAATCCCACATTGTGCACTACATTGAACGCATAACTTGAGTCGGTGAAAATTGTAGCAGACTTACCCCTGGCCAACACGCACGCTCTCGTCAAAGCGAAGATCTCCGCTGCCTGTGCTGAACAATTATTAGGTAGTTTTGCACTTTCAATCATCACATGGTCATCAACAACAGCGTATCCAGCATTCAAATCACATCCATTAGTGTGTCTTGACGCGCTACCGTCAACATAATATACTAGATCACTGTTAACTAGTGGTGTTTGTTGTAAGTCGGCTCTGGGTGAGGTGACAGCTGAGATTGTATCAATACAGTTATGTGACATTTCGTTATCCTCATATAGGGGAACAAAATTTGCTGGGTTTATTGGCGGTGCACGTTTTATGGTCAAGTTTGGGTTTGCCAATAGGATCGCTGTGTATGTAGTGTGTCTGGATGCTGATAAGTGTTGTGTAGCTGCGTTTTGTAAAATAATACACACAGAATGTGGGACGTAGACTGTTACTGGATGTTCTAGAGTAATGTTGGCGCTTCTCGATACGCAGAACGCGGCTGCAGCAACTGACCGTAGACACGGAGCATACCCCAAGGCTACACTATCAAGTCTTTGTGAATAGTATGCTATTGGTCTCATCTTGTCGCAATTTCTCTGGGCTAGGATCCCTGTCGCATAGCCTTCTCTTTCTGCGGCAAAAAGTGAGAATTCCATACTGTAGTCTGGCATGCCAAGGCCGGGCGCTGTGGTTAAAGCTTCTTTCATTGCTTGGAATGCAAGTTGTAGTGTCGGAGTCCATGCGATCTGTTTGGGTTGGTCAGATAACGTTAGTGCACGAAGAGGCTGGTCTAGTGTGGCGTAGTTGAACACGTGTTGGCGACAAAAATTAGCTGCTCCCAAAAATGATAGCATTTCTGTCTTTGATTTTGGATTGGGGCAGTTTTGCAGAGCTTGTACTCGGGTGTGGGATATTACCCGTTTCGAACCGTCGAGTGTGTGTCCCAGGTATTTTACTCTGGTTTTGCAAAACTGTAGTTTTGGCAATGACGCTTTGTGTCCTTTGTTTGCAAGGGCAGTCAATAGTATGACAGAGTCTGTGTGGCATGCTGCTTCACTTGGGGATGACAACAATAGGTCATCTATGAACATTAACAGTGTACTTCCGCCGGGGAACTGTATATCTTTTAGGTCGTGGTGCAAAGCTTGACTATACAATGTTCCTGATTCTGTGTATCCTTGTGGTGCTCTCGTCCACGTCAGTTGTTTACCATTAAATTGGAAAGCGAAAAGATATTGTGAGTCGGCATGGATTGGGAAACTAAAATATGCACTGGATAAATCCACTACTGTGTAATGTGTTGTTGTTGTGGGGATTAATGCCATTACTGTAGATGAATCAGAAACCAATGGGGTGATGGGGATCACGCATTGATTTATGGCTCTCAAGTCTTGTATAAATCACCAATCACGTTTGTTAGCCTTTATAATGGGACAAATTGGTGTGTTGCAAGGACTTTCGCAGTGTTTTAAAATGCCTTGTGATAGCAGTGATTCTATTACTGGTGTTATTCCATCGATGGCTTCCTGTTTCAGTGGATACTGCCTTAGTTTGGGAGGGGTACAATCTGGTTTCAGTGTGACTCTGTGGGGGACTGCAGATGTCATTAGCCCGACTTCAGTGGAGTGTGACGCCCACAGTTTATGGGGTACCTTAGACAATGAAGTTTCAGGAAGGAAAACAGCGTGTGGGGGCTCTGGTATGCATATCAATGGCCCTTCAATCATGAATGGGGGTATGGCTATTATGTATCCATCTTTCAATCTAGTTAAATTCCACCCATTTTTTATCTTAACAGTGTGGGAGGTAGCCGTTCTTTTGTCTGTCTGTAGTCTTATCATCATGGGGGACAAGTCCTGTTCTCCTTCCGCCGTGTCGAATGCGATTGATATGTGTGGGGTATAATCAGAGTCATGAATTGCCACTCTTTGAACTTCTGATAAGATTACTGTGGCTGCAATGCCTTCATGGGAGATGTATATTTCTGAGAATGCTGGAAACAGTGTGGTCTTACCAATGGATGATTTTACCTTTTCTATATATACTTTTGGTACGTCTGTATCCCATTTGGACGCTGTTACGTGGTGTTCGGCCAGGAACTTCATCTGTAAACACCTCGCGTTCACTCCTGTGTCGGCTTCTGTTATTTCTTTCAATGCTGTGGAAACAAACTCATTGATAGGATCATTATTTAATTTCCATCTGTATTCTATCACATTTCCCACTCGTTGTGACATCATCTGTTGCATTTCAATTCTTTCTCCCTTCTCTGGTAGCTGTAAAAAGACTCCATCTTGTGAGCAGTAAATGTTAGCGTTCATTTTACAAAGCAAATCTCGTCCACAAAGGTTAACTGCTGCTTTAGATGTTAATAACAAAGAGTGTTCAGTTGAAAAAGAATCGCTAGTTGATTCTATTTTAACTGGTATAGACAAAGGGATTGTCTGTGGGATACCGCTTATCCCGACTGTTAATACAGACTGTCCAGACAATGGTAATGACATTGTGCTCTCATCAATTGATGATTGTGTGGCTCCGGTGTCTATCATGAAAGTAACTTCTTTGTTATTTATCATTAAGTTAATTTTGGGTTCCTCTTCGGGATTTGCTGTTAATATTTGCATAACATTCTCCAGACAGATCTTTTTTTCCTGTTGGCACCTCTATGCGACATTCGTCGCCTCGTCTCCTTTGAACGGATCCGCCATAGTGTAATCTGCATATGGTGGGGCGCTAGGATGGGGTTTGTGGGGCCTGCGTGAGTCTCTTTGCATATATTCCCCTTTGTTCCCATTGTTTCTATTCTCCTTTGGACAATAGAACGCCACATGGCCCTTTTGTTGGCAAATATGACATGTTACATGGGGACACTCCTGTATTCGGTGTCCTGGTTGATTGCAGTGGTAACATGTTTGTACCCCGTTCCTCTGTGGAGGCCCGTTTCGCGTGTTCCCACCCCCACCCCTTTGGTTGTTTCCCTGGGGGTAATAATTTCTAGCTGGATAGCAGTGTATTGCTTCCTCTTCTACCACCTCTGGTCGAGATACAAAGACTCCGATGTCTTTGATGACACGTTTCTTGTCGTGATGCTGTCGTTCTATATTGATGGCTGCGTTCTTAACGTTTGTAATAGGAGAGCTCTCCCAATCTGGACGGCTTTCAAATGTTTTCCAACGTGTGGTAGGAGGCCGTTAACGAAATAGGATACCTGGATTGCGAGTCCCTCGTCTGCCGTTAATCCGCTGTTCGCGGCCCAAGCCGCTTTGAATTTACTGTAAAACGCATCGACTGTTTCAGACTCGTTTTGAACGCAAGCTGTGATATTTGACATGCATGCATTTCGCCTTGCCAAACCTTGTACCGCGGCTGTTATTGCAGTAATACACTGTTCTCTAGTGTTGTTTTCACTCCAGGCATCACTGCTTGGAATAGCCATTTGCGTTGAGACGCTGTGATATTTATTTCCTAGACATCCCAACATTAGCTGTTTCATGTCTCTAGGGGTCGGACTATAGCAATGGCATATTAAATCCAATTGTTCGATAAAACCGATTGGGTCTCTGTCGGGTTTGGGAAATTGTTCAACGAGTCCTTTTAATTCTGTCGGTGACCATGGTCGGTAAACTGTAGCGTTTACATTTTCGCCTAGTGGGACAATCCTCATAGGATATGTGCTGGTCGGTTTCTCGGATCTAGTGACCATTTGTGATGGTTCCGGAGGCGTTTTAACCTTTTCTATTTTATTCGCTGGTGGTGACGGCGGTTGCACTGTTGGTGAACTGTCCTGTGTTCTAGCAGGTCTATTGTTCCTTGATGGTCCTGCTTCTACATTTTCTCTTTCGTCTGGGTTCCTATCTAAAACCACATGTGCGTCTCTGTTAAACGTCACTCTTGTGGATATGTCATCGTCTGAATCGTCTTCTACCACGCTTGCGGTCAGGCTTGGATATAGGCCTTTAACATTTTTGATATTGGGCCTTGTGTTACTTTCTCTGTCTTTTCCGTTGTCAAGCGTTTTAGTTTGAGACTGCGTTATAATACTTTTTTCCGCCTCTTCTTTTAAACGTGTCATATTTCTCAAATCAATTTCACATTGCCACAAAACCAATGCATGTTCGATACGACTTTGTTTTCTCACGGTAAACGATCTGGCACGTTCACGGAAACTTTCGCGTACGCCTCTAAGTTTCCCGTTATGAAAACACCCTAGGACTGGCCAGTTGTTTTTTGTCCATTTTGACCACAATCCCAAATATTTTACAGCTATAGGTCCATATTTTGTTAGCATGAAGTCGCACGGAGAGTTGCCGGTAACGTCATTTTTGCTTAGTGAACGCCCCATGATACCAGCTATATGCTCCGCGTTGCCCTCGATGTAACGTCCCTGATATGATCACTCGTGTTGTCAAACCGGTATGACTGGTAAACAGTGAGGAGGAGAGAGAGAGATAGACAGACAAATAACTAGAACAAATGCCCTGTTTTTAGTTATAACTAAATAACTGTATATAAGGTGGAGACCAGACACTCAATCTTATATATTTGGTATCTTAATTATAACTTATTTTGTATACTTGTTGGTATCTTAATTATAACTTATTAACTGTAGCAATCTATATTGTTCTAGAGAACCAATTTGGGTATTCATTCAAGTCAAAGTTAATTTGTCAGGTCCGATTCTAAGATATATGTATTTCAGTTGTATACTGCTATACCTAATTTAGATGTTGAATCCTTATACATATTATCCCAATTACTTTATGTATCGTTATCACTATGTAATTTATAGCGCCGTTATCATTACCTATCGTGAAACCGGAAGTGGAACCAAAACTACAATTCCCAACCGGAAATCACTACCGGAAATCACTTTCCTGGCTTCCTTGTATAACGTTAACTCGTCTCTCAATGCTTTGCGATATCAGCCGGTTCGTTCTTAACTCAATAAAACACCTCAGCGGGTTATAATACTGTGCACATACAAACAAGACTCAAACAGACAAACAAACGAAAATACATAAAAGTTAACGTGTGTATATACCTGGTCTGTATTGGATCGCTTGTTCGTTTAGTCGGCCAGCACTCTGCTGCGACAAGGCATTTATACCCTTGATCTATCTATACATCGTCTTTTAAAACATAACGACCGAATCCTGAACTTCGAAATTTAATAGCGATATATTAGATTATATATACCTTTTAATCATAGTCTCGGTCCCTTCAACCCGCGATTAATGTCCCGTTAAATGTACATTTATGTACTGTCGAGGCATCGCCGGTCTCCTTCCCGCTCTCTGTATGATTAATTGATTAATTCAATCCAAATATATCGTTTTCAGGAATGGAAGAGGTTGTGAGCTTAGTTTAAGGTTGCATCTATGAATATATATCGTTACTCTGTTAAATCTAATTAGATTATAACAGCTTCTCGGTCCTAACTTCCCGCCTCTTTGCCAAAAGAATCATAGAATAGTTTCTAAGAGAGTAGCGTTTTCCAATGATATCACTCTAATAAGCTCACGTATCTCCTTTTTTGTTGCCTATATTTCAGCCTGAATTAGACTTGGGTTAGCAATCCGACAACCTTACTGTGGACTCGACCAGGAATAGCACTTCAACCTATAGCAAATCCTACCAGAACCTCCTGATATAGGACCGGAGTACACGCGTTTCCCCCATAACGAATCCCAATACAGCCCAGATATTCAATACACGTTATTCTATTGTCCAGCCATAGTCTTGAATATTAAAACACACTGTAAATGCTCACCTTGTGTAGAGAGAAGTGGGGATCACACCAATGTGTTCCAGATACCGGCCGGCCTAAACTAATCCTTTTCTCTCTACACCTGAGAACAGATCAGTCTGCACAAAACTCGAAGTTCGCGACGCCAAATTGTAGGATAATAATAGTATTCAAATAGGAATAGAGTCAAATGACTTGCTCACTCAGAGGGTCCAGATAATAAGGTTTATTACCCAGATCAAATCAAATCATTACAACAATAGAGAATATGGCTGGAGATCTTACCTAAACAGACCAGCTCCGTCAGTCAGGTAAAAAGATCTTGCTCCCCAGTCGGGGAAGCAGTTAAGTACCAGGTGAACAATGGGGGGGGGGTGGGGGAAGGGGAGGGGAGGAATGGGGCGTAGTTCATACATCATATATTCCACAGTACCAGAACAGCAGATCTGCGCCCCAGCGGACAACGGGTTAACTGACCTGGTCCGGCGCGACCAGAACCAGTCCCGTGTCCTAATCACGCCGCCATCCCCAGTCCCAGGAGGGGGGTAGGTACGCGTGTCGATTCAAAACACCAAGACGGTCAGAACACAAAGCACCGCGCCTGGTGGCCCACCCCAAGGGCGTGAGACCCCTCTACCAATGCTTTGATCTACACTGGCGCTCGGAAGAGACAAACTCCATCCCAGTTGCCCCATAAAAACGCTGTTTCAATGATGAGCAAGCAAGGCGCGCAAGCCCATGCGTGGTTCCTATCAGAAGCACCCAGGGCCAGCACTATGTACATGTCGAGACCCAAAACATATCAATGGTAATTCTAACAAGAACCCAGATAACGTTCCCTCCAAGCCGCCTGGGAGAGCGGCAGGAAGCTGGCCAAGACACAGACATGGGTCCCATGTGACGCGTCCGAGGGAAAACACCCCTGTCAACCCTGCCCTATAAAAGAGAGGAGACAGGGAACCCCCAGAGAGAGACTTCCCATGTGAGTAATAATTGAAAAGATATATGCAACATTGAGCTGTAACAATTGGACTAAGACTCTCTGAGGAGGAGGCTCTGAAACTCTTGAGCAGGCTCCCTCACTGAGAGGGAGGTTCTGAAACTCACGAGGAGGCTCTGAAACTCCCTGAGGAGGAGGCTCTGAACTCCCTGAGGAGGAGGCTCTGACCCAATATATACTACTAGTAGGGAGCAGAGCAGAAGAACAAATTGTCTCTACTGCATTGCATCACCTACCAAGCTCAAGACACATACAACAGAGCAGAACTTCTTTTTAAGTTCTAACTCATCTTGACAATAACAGAGGTCCACAACATGGAGCCTGAAAAGAACTCACGGAAGTTTCACAACCAATAGAAACACGCCCAGTGACGTACTCTATGGCGGGGGGAATTCCGTGACCCACCGCCCAAATATGGCGTGGGACCAGGAAACTCCCTACCCTGTGACACGCTGACCCAGCAACGTGACAGGAAGCCCGAAAGACAGGAGGTCCAACCCCCTGACCAATCAGAAAAAGGGGAGGGAGGGTTTATCAGTTCACCCCCTCATGACCCCTCACCCCTGATACGATGCAATGACAAAGCAGAGCCATGACACCAGTCATAGCGTGCTACATGAAGCGCATGTATACCTATCAAGGTAACAGCTTCACATAGGCTCATGTGCGAACCTGCCACCTGAATTTTTACACCTTTTCCTAAAGGAAGAAAAAACACAGAGGGCCCTGGTACAAGAGCTTACACATGTAACTTCTGTAGGCCAACACCTAACCCAGTTGTGGATCTTAACGACACACACAACCCTCCATCACAACAAAAAAGTGCGAAAGTACACTCTCACTACCGTAAGAGGAACGCCGTTTTTCATAACGAGAGAAGACACAAGTCCTCGATTAAGTACTGGCCACAGGCCTTGCTAAGTCCACATGACAGCGACCAAACAATTTTCAGAAAAAAATTGCCTCTCTAAGCAAGAGCACAACCCCAGCAGAAGCTGAGGGGTTACACCATTTCCCCCAAAACATAGTGAAACAACACACATATTGTAAACAAAATCATGTTTGAGGGGAGGGGGGGCCCAGGGGAAAACCGGGGGGAAAAACCACCCCTCACCACCTTATCCCTGATACGACGCCAATGTGTAGAGTAAGCTTTACATCATACACGCCAGCACAGCCGAAGACCTTGTTTGAACAGGTACAGCCCTGTTCATGTGTGAAAAAACTTTCCACCTGTTTATTGTCATCACAAGCTGAGAGAGGGACTCATCCCTCGATCACATGCCACTATGCACAGCATTGTAGGGTAACTCAGCCAGTTGTGGGCTCAGCCACGTTGTCTAACGTTACATGAACACACACAACTTCTCATCATACAACAAAAACCCAGTTCATTTTTACTCACGTAAAAAACAACGCTGTTTCTAGGTAGAGAGAAAAGCACAAGCTTTGGCCAGCGGTACCCAAGCTATACAAGCGACCAAGACAATTCACACATAGCACATGTCGTATCTCCAAATGTAGTACGTTTTGGAAAAAAAAACATTGTTATTAACAAAACATTCGGGAGGAGAAGGAAGGAAGGAAGAGTGGGGTAATGTCCAATGGACTCTTACCTGTCCTGCACCAACGAACGCAGGATGAGAAGGCCACAACAGGCTGGTCTCCACGTTGACAAAAGGCCTCTCGCTGGCGGGGCAAAAGAAGCTATGGCCGGAGCAAGGCTCCGGCGAGACGCTCCCCTCCAACAGCCGGTCATGGTGCAGCCCCGACTACATCTTCTGTCAAAGATGACGTCGTAGTCAGAGAGCTAGGGCCTGCTATTCTCACGGCTAATGTTCAGCGGTTGTAGCACAAGCTAACAGCTAACTCCAGGCTAACTGAACCCAGCCGGGCGAACGTAGGGAGCGAACGTCATAGCTAAGCAGCTAACTGGCTAACAGGTAGCTCAACCCAGCTAGGAAGCAAGCTAAGCAGCTACCACTGAAACTGTACAACGTGAGAAAACAATATAGGCCAACATTTCAGACAGCCGCTGTCTGTCCCTCTCCTCATCCGAAGAGAGAAGAGAAAAAGAAGTCAACACAGTCTTCAGAACGTTGTTTATCAGACACAGAGGTGTCAGCAACAAGTCCCTCATGGACTGCAGCCGACTTGAGCGTGGGGATATTCTTATAATGAAACACCAAGCTCACCTCCCTCGCGCTGGGTATTTTTCACCTTGAAAGTGGGGCCCGCACGGTGACAGAGGGGATCCGTTTGTCCAGAGACCCGGGGAATTGAACCGCAGATTCGGAGTACGGTCCCAGTAAACAAAGCTCTCGATGAGAAGCTCATGTTAACGTGGGCATCAAACCAGAACCCTCTCCACGCCGCTAGAGCAGCGAAAAAAGAATACCACCCTGGGGTAGGATCTTCGTAAACTGTGTAGTTGTTCCCCCCACAACCAACACACCTGGCGCCCGCATTGCAAACACATCACCCGCCCCAGAGAGGCCGTCAGCCCCCACACAGCCGACCGCCTCCCAAGCAACATCCAACTGCAGAGCGGAGGAAATGCCGGCGGAGATTTGCTCAGCGACGCAAGCCCCTACTACACAGCTCCAATGGAGGTCAGAATGATCATCATCTTCTAGACACTCCGGTGGCGAAGACATTATCGCTGTATTTCCTCGAAAAACAGTGAGAGAGAAAACAAAGATATAATGTCAACGCAGCTCCTTCTCTTCAACGTAGCTCCTTTCCAACTATTTTACACTAAACTCAAGTGGTGTGTACAGACACTCGTCATGGTGAAAATAAGGAAGGAGCTGTTAGTATGGCCACACCCCTGCTTATGTAGAGGAGCGGATGGGGGTGTGGCCAGGCGAATGGGTGTGTAAAGGTGCATGTGGAGATTTATTGAGTGTATAGACTGATATAGGGATATATTCCAGTAGGCGCAGAGCGGAAGCTATGACGATACTATAACAAGCATCTGAACACAGAGAAAACCAAGCCTACTTAAAGGCACTGCACACCTGACACCAATCAGGTGGCAATCAAGCCCACACACAAGCCCAATTAACGTAAGGTTATGTATATAACCAAGTTCTATGAATTATGGCGACGCTCAGCATCAGTTGCATAATATCTCGCTTCAGTGGATATGCACTGAATACATTTCAAAATGTACCTTTACATACCAACATCCGTCTGACCACACCCCCATCTGCTGCCTACATAAGCAGGGGTGGGGCCACACACTCATCTCCTTCCCAACAAATTTCACCACAATGAAAGATCAAGGGCCGCAGTGGCGTCCTGATGCTGAGCGTCGCCATAATTCATAGAACTTGGTTATATACATAACCTTACGTTCTATTTCATTATGGCTTTCGCTCAGCATCAGTTGCATAACAGGAGCTGAGCGGGAGCCATAGCTCGACAAATGTACCCCGCTGAGGCCCCCCACAACCATCAGACCGGGGAGGACCGAGCACCCCGACACTCCCTAATGGAGGATACCCTCCCTATTGGAGGCTTATGGGAGGGTGACGGATCCGACCGTGCGAAGAGGAACTCTAAGCAACTCAACGCACAGGGTGAGCAGACCGTGGCTTGACCCCACGACTACATACACGCACAACCCGCATGCCACCAGGGAACAAACGTTACTGCCCCCAAAATCACGGGGTCAAGAGCAAACCCAACCCTGTGGCAAGGCTGTAGCAGCGGAGGGCGAAGGAAGACCCAGACCCACTGAAGGGACTGGGGCCCGGAGAGGTCATTGACGCCAGGCATCAAGACCCCACCAGGCGGTCACTTAGTGACACCGCCCCCCCACATCGCCAGCGTATTCGGATAAGGCCCCTCCAAGAGCGGGCCCTTTCCCCCCAATAGCACACCGCCTGGCACACTGACCCTGCAGAACAGGCAGTCAGCATGGCCGTAAGCACTCAAAAAAGGTTAACCAACGGAAGCAGGCAGCGCACCGGGGAAACCAGGCAGCAGGCTGTAACCTAAGCCTGGAGCACTGCGGACGAGACAGGCGCCAAAGGAGTCAGCTGAAAACAGCCCCCCCGGCGGAAGGGGCGTATGCTGGCGTTGTTGATCACCATGACAAAGCCTCCATTAAAAAAAACCCACCCAGAGGGGTCGAGGCAGAGAAGGCTGACATGATTGGCAGACGTCATGAACGTGCAGGGGCACACTCAACCGGGTAACCCGGGAGTTGACTCTGCTCCAACACACCAGGGAATCAACCACCCTCTTGGTACCACATGCAGTGGTTGTTCCTATAACCCCTCAAGAAAAAACTCCAAAACACACCTGCGGGTATACACTGGATATACCGCAGTACAAGTGTTTCAGTTTTCAAAAAAGGGTTATTCCAGGCCTACGGGTCGACGAAACATTACTTCGGACCGGGCCCGGCGGCTCGGGAAGCACACAGGGTTACCAGAGGAGGTCCAAAAGACCACCCCAACAGCCCCCTCTTCGCCACAAAAGAATGGAGAACCAGCCCTAAGCTCACTGCACTTGGTATTCCCAGGCGGTCTCCCAACCAGGTACTAACCAGGACCGAACCAGCTTAGCTTCCGAGATCGGACGAGATCGGGCGTGTTCAGGTTGGTATGGCCGTAAGCCATTACAATAGTGCAGAGTACAACATGTACCCAACAAAGGGTCTCCATAACGCCTAACCCTGTGACACCCGGGCCGACCCGGCATTTTCCCCCCCGAAAAAAGCACAAGTCCCTCAGGGTACCAGAACAGCAGATCTGCGTCCCCGGCGGACAACGGATTAACTGACCTGGACCAGCGCGACCAGAACCAGTGCCGTGCCCTAACCACGCCGACATGCCCACTCCAGGAGAGGGGGTAGGTATGCGTGTCGATCTAAAACATGAAAAGAGGGCGCCACCCAGACGGTCCCATTTGTACCGCGCTCAGTGGCCCACCCCAAGGGCGTGAGACCCCTCTACCTATGTTCTGATCTATTCCGTTAACATCCCCCAGATATGAACAAGAATTCATCGAGACAACTTAGTAAACTGGCGCTCGGAAGAGACAAAACTCCATCCCAGTTGCCCTATAAAAACGCTGTTTTAATAACAAGCAACCAAGGCGCACTTAGGCCCTGCGTGATTCTTAACAGAAACACCCCGAGCCAGCACTATGTACGCGTCGAGACCCAAACACATCAATGGATAGTCTAGCAAGACACCAAACATTGTTCCTCCAAGTCGCCTGGGAGAACGACACGGAGCCGTCGTGCTTCATGTTCCTTCCTCTTTTTATTTAAAAAAAGAAAGAAACACAGACTGACATGAATCCCACGTGACGCAGCTGAGGGTAAAAATTGTTTACATTTTTATATCCCACCACCCTCGCCTCAGGGAGGAGACGGAAATCCCCAGAGAGACTTCCCACGCGAGCTGTATAGATTGAAAAGAATATATTGCAACATTGAGCTATGTAACACTTGGGTTAGGGCTCTCCGAGGAGGAGGCACTGAACCAATACACACTCAATAATCGAATTGAATCGAATACACACACACAATAGAGCAGAACTCCTTTTTGAAGTTCTACTCACCTTGACAATCTGAGGAGGAGGCTCTGAAACTCTGAGGAGGCTCCCTCACAGGGAAGGAGAGTCCGAACTCACAGAAGGCACTTCTCCCCGAGGAGGACCTTCGTGAGGAGGAGCTCTGACAACTCCCTGAAACAGATCCATAACATGGACCTGAACAACCCACGGAAGTCTTACCAACAGAGACGCGCTCAGTGACGTACTCTATGGCGGGGGAATTTCCGCGGTGCACACACCCAATCTTCCAAGGCGTGGGACCAGGAAACTCCCCCCCCCCCTCCTACCCTGTAACGTGCCGAACAGCAACGTGACAGGAACCTTGAAGGACAGGAGGTTTTAACCCCTGACCAATCAGAAAAGGGGAGGAAAGGATTTCCAGTTCACCCCTTTATGACCCCACACCCATGATACGATGTAATGACAAGTAGAGCATGACACAGTCATAGCCTGCTACATGAAGCATCGAACAGCCTCACATAGCTCATGTGCTAACCTGCTATCTGATTTTTACTGAGGAAAAAACACAGAACAGAGAGGGCCCCCTTTAAGAGCCCCGGTACCAGACTTACACATGTGCTTCTGTGGGCCAAACCTAACCCAGTTGTAGATCACAAGACACACACAACCCTTCATCACAACAAAAAATGGCAAAAGTACACTCTTGCTACAGAGGATCGCCGTTTTTCATAACGAGAGAATACAGAATCCTCGATTATGTATTGGCCACAGGCCTTGCTAAGCACACATGATAAGTGACCAAACAATCTTTTCTTTAGGAAAAAAATTGTTTCTCAAGCGGAAAGCACAACCCCAGCAATTAAGCTGAGGGTTACATCGTATCCCCACAAATACAGTGACACAATATATTGTAACCAACATGTCTGAGAGGAGGGGGGGAAGCCCCAGGGAAACCGGGGGGACACCCCTCTTATCTTACCCTTGATACGACCAAGGCGAACAGGCACCTCTGTTAATGTGTGAACATACTGTTCATTGTCATCACAGGCTGAGAAAAAGATTCATTCCTCAATCACATGTCACTAAGCATAGCTTTACAGGTTTAATTAACCCTCTTAGTTGTGAGTTCACCCACGGTACAAGTACAACGTTACATGAACACACATGTTCTCATCACAACCAAACCAGTTCATTTTTACACACGTAAAAAACAATGCTGATTCACTACAGAGAGAAGCTATACCAGTGACAAGACAATTCACACACAACACGCGTCGTATCCTCAATGTATTGCAGCAACACATGTTTTGGAAAACATCGTTATTACAAAACATTTAGAAGGGAAGAAAAGAAGAAGTGTTAAAGTCTGGTCGGGACTCCTACCTTCACCCAGAACGCAGGCCGAAAGAACCGCAACACAGGTTAACGGGACACCGAGTTGAACCCAGCACCTCCTGCGCCGGTGACGAGGGTATGTCCGCAACGCCACCCAGCCGCCGTTCTCCATGTTGACGAAGTCCTCGCTGGCACTGGCAACCGGGTGTAGGGTCGACTAACATCCTCTGTCAAAGATGACGTCGTAGTCAGAGTGTTTTAAGGCATGTTAAGGCATAGTCACAGTATCGTTTCAACAGTGTAGCATTAAGCTAACAGCCGTCCGACTGATAGCAACAAGCTAACGTTTACTAGCCTGGTAAACACAGCGAGCTAGCGCTGCAGCTAACAGCTGACTGGCTAACACAGTAGGCCACAACTAGCACGCCAGCTAAGCAGCTATCACCTGAACTGTACACAACAACATAACAAGCCACACTTCAGACAGGCCGCTGTCCAAGTCCCTCTCCCATCCTAAGAGGGAAAAGAAAAAGAATGTCAAACACAGTTTTCAACGGTGATCCAGACATACAGCGGGGCCAGCACAATTCCCATTTCGGGCTGCAGCTGACTTTGAGCATGGAACTCCTGATAAAGAAGATCCTATGCCCACATTTCCTCGTTAGGGTGTACTTTCATTTTTATGTGAAAGATGGGGCCTGCACGGGACAGAGAAGCATCCGCTCGAGAATCCTGGGATCACCAGGTCCTGGTCGTGGCCCACTAGATTGACCATCATGGGCGTCAGACCAAGATCCTCCGACCGCCGTTTAAGCCGAGCAGAGGACCCCAGTCTGGAGTCGGCGTTTCGTAAATTGTCAGCTAACCCCCACAGCATCAACAACAACCAGAGCTCGCAAGCAAAACAGTACCTACCCCACCCTGGAAACAACCGCTTCTCACAACAGTCGGTGCTTCCCACAGTCCAGCTGTATGGCCGGAGGGCCAACCCATCCAGCCGCAGAAGGAGGACAGTAGATGGGGAGCATGTCAGCGGCGTGAGCTCCTAATACGAAAAAGCCGTTGAAGGTCAGAATGATCATCATCTTCCAGACACTCCAGTGACGAAGACAATATCGCCGTATTTTCTCGAAAATAGTGAGAGAGAAAATAAAGATATAATGTCAACGTATCTCCTTGTTCTTCTGTTTTCCTTTCTCCAGCTAATACTTTCTTCCTCGCCAAGTGGTGGTATACAGGCACTATATTGTGGATGAAATTTGAGAAGGAGATGAGTGTGTGGCCCCACCCCTGCTTATGTAGGCAGCAGATGGGGGTGTGGTCAGACGGATGTTGGTATGTAAAGGTACATTTTGAAATGTATTCAGTGCATATCCACTGAAGCGAGATATTATGCAACTGATGCTGAGCGAAAGCCATAATGAAATAGAACTGGTGTCTGGTGATTGACAGCTCACCAGAGAAAACCCAAAATACATCCAAAGCATGCAGTAATAAACAAAAACCAAACCCACATAGACCGTGATCCATCACAATTAGCCACAAACCGATGCAATAGAGAGGTGTAGTCTGACGTCACTTTAGTTTCCCACGCGGTCCACCCGTATAGGGATTTATCATTCGGAAAATGGATTATCGGCTATTGTTTTTTTTTTTTTTTTTATCTTTTTCCCCCTCCTTTTTCCTCCGATTTTCTCCCATCCCAATGTTAGTCGTTATGCCAATTCCCAATCCCCTTCCTGGTCGCTGCGCACTTACCCCCCACAGTCGGTCTGGGAGAGTGGAGGCCAGTGGCGTCGTTAGCCCTGGGCTTCCGGGGCTTTAGCCCCGGATGTTTTTCTCCTAGCCCCGGATCTGAAAGGCGCCTTATAAATCAAATGCATTATTATTATTATTATTATTATTATTATTATTATTATTATTATTATTATTATTATTATTATTATTATTATTATTATTATTATTATTATTATTATTATTATTATTATTATTATTATTATTATTATTATTATTATTATTATTATTATTATTATTATTATTATTATTATTATTATTATTATTATTATTATTATTATTATTATTATTATTATTATTATTATTATTATTATTATTATTATTATTATTATTATTATTATTATTATTATTATTATTATTATTATTATTATTATTATTATTATTATTATTATTATTATTATTATTATTATTATTATTATTATTATTATTATTATTATTATTATTATTATTATTATTATTATTATTATTATTATTATTATTATTATTATTATTATTATTATTATTATTATTATTATTATTATTATTATTATTATTATTATTATTATTATTATTATTATTATTATTATTATTATTATTATTATTATTATTATTATTATTATTATTATTATTATTATTATTATCATCCAGGAGGGAAAAGACACTTTGGATAGTAGGGACTGCATCTCTGCCTGTCCTGACCATGAGGAAACACTTTGCAACTGTGATCTCCTCTGGCAATAGTTGGATATTGTAATGTGTGGCGAGGGGTTGCAGCAATTCCACTGAGAAAAACTGGTCTGAGGCTGGATAACATGCCTGTATGCCTCTCATAAGTTGTTATCCAACTCATGAGAACCTGCTCTCAAGCTCTTGCAGCATTCTGTCGACGACTGGATAGAACAGTCTCTGTCTCAGCTGATCTCCTGAGCTGAGGTCTGAGCTTGTGCCACAAGATGACTCAACTACATACTCGTCCATCCTTTTCTGCTTCCTCCTTTGGCTGGTAGTATGTTCCTCAATCCAAAGGCCATTACATTTACATTTACATTTACATTTAGTCATTTAGCTGACGCTTTTATCCAAAGCGACTTACAAGTTCTGTACGACAAGCCATCAGGAAGGGCACAACTCTATCAGCTGAGCAACAATGTTCATCAAAGTGTTGAGTGCTACAGTGTAGGTTAGTTTATTAGGACAAGTGCATGACAGTACGGTTAGTTAGAGTTAGATTTTTTTTTTATTTTTATTTTTTTAAATTCAGATAATGGTTGAAGAAGTGCGTCTTTAGTCGACGGCGAAAGATTGGACGTGATTCGGCTGTCCTAACTGGGGTGGGTAGTTCATTCCACCATTGTGGGGCAAGGACTGAGAATAGGCGACTTCTCTTTGATGACCCCCATTACATATGGCCTTTGTCCTGTCATACATGTCCACTGCCATCTCTGAGGTGCGATAACCTTTGAGTGTGTCCTGCACTGTGCTTTTAAATAGTACAGATATTGAAGATGTGCACTTTAACGCAGCAGCACCTGGAGCCATCCATACCCATGTCCAGTGTCCTATAATAAGCTTTAATCGAACCTCGGATAGTCCGGTTGGTTTGGGGTGGTGTGAAAGCTCATTCACTCTTGCAAGTGAACCCTGCTGCGGTTCATTTTAGATGTGAATGCAAAGCGGACCAAAGGCAGGAAAAGACCCAAAAATCGAATATTTTTTTTATGAGAAGACTGAAACATATGTATATAATGAAACACACAATACAGTTTTTTTTCGATTGCCTAAGCATGATTTTGAAAACGGGGCCCGGTGTTTCAAAACACACAATTAGCACAACCACACACACAATTATCAGAACACCTCAGATCCTTTGCTAAATTAAACACTTGTCAAAACCAAAACACTTGTCAAAACCATACACTAATTTTGTTACCATATGAGACACACGTTTCATATGACTTAATTCTGTTTGAACCAGTTACACACACTGCTGTGCTTAACCTAAAACACATTTAGCAATTCTACTTCTCAGTGATTAGAGTACTGTAAGTGAAGTACGCAGAGAATGTGCAAATATACAATAAATTCACCAAACACTACACAAGACCAATGCTGTAGACTGATGAAAATATAATTTATTTATCTACATATACCCAAATCAATGATGCAGACTGATGAAAAAAATAACATTTTCTCTCCATATACCCAAATCAATGATGCAGACTGATGAAAATATAAATGTTCTCTCCATATAACCAAATCAGTCAACATTTCAACATGAAGAATCACAACAATACATGTCCCAGTTTTCATGCTACTATGTGCATAACACTGTAAGCTCAGCAAATATCAGACAAACATAAAATACTGTATCCAGTACAGGTTAAAATTACAGTAACACAATTTTTTTTTTGAAAAAATTTAAACAGACATTAGACTAGACATTATCTCTTTGCCTAGCTGGATCTGGCAAGATAATTTTTTGTTGTGATTCTCCATGTTGACATGTTGACTGATTTGGGAAAATGGGAGAAAATGTATATTTTCATCAGTCTGCATCATTGGTTGTCTTGTGTAGTGTTTGGTGAATGTATTGTATATTTTCACGTTCTCTGTGTACAGTACTTCACTCTCCTTCCATTTTGGTTGAAGACAGGTGAACTCACCTGCTGCATTTTTATAGTGCTTAAACCTGATTGTGTATCTACAATTAAGCAATGGTGTGTTTGTGCATCTGATGGCTGTGTTTAACCAATTGGCTCATATGTGTGGTAATTTGACATTCTGTGTCTAATGTAATGCAAGTGTGTTTAGTGTAAAAGTGAGATTGTGTAATACTTTTGATTTGAGTGTTTATGCAATTGAAGAAAACTAAAGACTAGAGTTTAACTGTTTATTTATTTTGTACATAGGCTGTGCATATGTTTGTTTGTTTGTTTATTTGCTTATGTGTATGATTCTTAACTGTGTTTTTATTTTGTTATTGGTGTATATGTGTATGTATGTACAAGTATTATATATATATATATATATATAATATAAATATATATATATATATATATATATATATATATATTATATATATATATATATGTATATTATATGTGTATATATGTATATTGTACTCCTGTTGGGGCTTCTTGGACCAGATCAATGTTTTATCTGGCTAAATAAATAAGAAACTGATGATTGGTCCTGTTAACTTTGAATTTTCTATGGGGACTGCCCAGATCCCTCTCATGGACCTGGACCTCACTTTGAGAACCTCTAATGATTCTAGTTATTCAGTATTCATCTCTAATTACTCTAAAATTGCGTATTTCTGTGTTTAAAAAACAAAAAACAAAAAAAGGGGGGGGGGGGGGGGGGGGGGGGGGGGGGGCTGACCCCCCCGGCTGAAGCCCCCAATGTTTTCTAACCCTAAAAACGCCCCTGGTGGAGGCTATCACGTGCTTCCTCCGACACACGTCTAGCCAATCAACCGCTTCTTTTCACCTGGCAGCGCGGACTCTCACTGAGAGCGTGTAACGTGTGGAAGGATCACACTACCGCCCTTAGATCCTATCCGCGCTTAGCAGGCGCCCGACCGAACTGTAGGAGTCGCTGTTTACAATGACCCGGACCCACCCCGCCAGCTTCTCCCACCCTCTAATACTGCCAATTGTATTAGTGTGAACGGCCAGCCAAGCTGGTGACAACCCCGGAGCTGTGAGCTGGATTTGAACAGTCGAATCCAGCGTCTCCGGGGTTGGTGACGAACGCAATCTCCGCTACGCCACCTGACCGCCTGATTATCGGCTATTGTAACAATTCTGCCTCATGAACATTGGCAGCTTTCCATTTTTTTCTTCACAAAATTAGTTCCCTTCTATCACTAACATTATTGTTTAAGCATTTTTGGTTGAAATAAAGGTAGTTAACGTCTGTAGTGTGGTATTGAAGGGTTAAACTTCTGTAGTGTGGTAGTGAAGGGGTTAACCTTCTGTAGTGTGGTAGTGAAGGGGTTAACCTGCTGTAGTGTGGTAGTGAAGGGGTTAACCTTCTGTAGTGTGGTAGTGAAGGGTTGACCTTCTGTAGTGTGGTAGTGAAACGGTTAAACACCTTTCATTCAACATTCATTAGGAGCCTAAACACAATACTGTACATTGAGTCTCGCTCTCGAACCAGATCTCATTGAATTATCACCTCCAGGAACCGGCTAACGATACATTCTGTTACAGGTGTACATCAAATATATATACAGTATATGTATAGTCTAATGTGCTTACATGACTAAAGGAAGTCATCCATAATGAGGTGAGATGAGAATGACACCAGACCCCCCCCCACACACACACACACACACACACACACACACACACACACACACACACACACACACACACACACACACACACACACACACACACACACACACACACACACACACACACACACACACACACACACACACACACACACACACACACACACACACACGCACACACATTTTAATACTTTAATTTAGTTCCACAAATTATATTACATAAACAGGGAATCAAATGTATCGGGGCCAAGCAGCACTGAACACTTAAGGGTACACATAGCACCTCCTTCTCCACGTGGCTAAGCTGCCAATAAAGCTGAGACAGAGCAATATTTGGCAAATTTGTTTGGCTTTTCTTTTAGACATTGCAGCAATTCTCAGACCGGTCATGATGCATTTGTATCAGGGTGTAAAAGTACCCAGAAATTATACTTAAGTGAAAGTATGGGTACCGTCTCAAAATCTGACTCAAGTAAAAGTCAAAGTATCTGGCTAAAAACACACTTGAGTAAAAGTAAAAAAGTCCTACTTTTAAATGTACTTAAGTACTAAAAAGTAAAAGTAATTTTTTTAAAGGGATAGACCAGGGGTCTCAAACTCATTCCATCGTGGGCCAAGTTTTCATTTTAACTATACATTGCACCAGGTGAGTTAGTTGAAGAGGTGAGCCAATTAGTGAAATCATCAGCTGGTGTTAGGCAAGGCTGGAATGAAACCAAGCTACACTCTGCCCACAATGGAATGTGTTCTGCGATAGACAATTGCTGAAAGAACAGAGGACACTTTTTTGCATAAAAATTATTTAATGCACTTCTCCATTGAAGGTAAACTAACATGGACGGCATTCACATCACAGCATGAATAATATCACAATATTAATAACAGAATGGTGTATCCTGAATATATCACAATATTAACCACAGCATACTGGATTATCCTGAATAATATCACAATATTAAAGGCAGAATACTGGAGTACCCTGAATAATATCACAATATTAAAGACAGAATACTGGAGTACCCTGAATAATATCACAATATTAAAGACAGAATACTGGAGTACCCTGAATAATATCACAATATTAAAGACAGAATACCTGCACAGCAGTGTTGTAGTACTCGAGTCAGAGTCCGCCCTGTTTCATGTACGTGGTTCAACTAAGTCGATCAACATGTCCATTATCCAGCTTCAGTTAACCCGATGTTCAAAGCCGGGATTTTCCTGTTTCACAAAGGAGGATTCAGTCTCGTTAACTCAAGCCAGACTTGAGAGTCAGGCTCAAGTCAGGCTAGATGCGCGCTCCCGTTTTAGGTGGAAAGCCAGCACGTATCGATGGCAGAGACCCTGATTCTCAACGGCATTGATTGATTAATTGATTTAAGACTTTATTGACAGATTGCAATAGGCTCAATCGCCTCGCCGACAAGTTAAATGCGTTATCTATAGGCTAATTCTAAGTCCCTCATTACCTCAATCAATCAGATTATATTTCTTTAAACTTGCCTGCTGGATTGAATAATCAAATGAGATCTTGCTAGCGAAAATAACTAGTTAACTGTTATACAGAATTACGAGACGGCTTTCTTGCCCATTGATTGATGTATAGTCAATGTTTAACTTATCTCCAATGTGGTCTAACGGGTTGTTCTTTTGACTTCCACACGGACGACCCGGGTTCAAGACCGGGGTCCTTCTTTTTGCAATATAGGAATAATTCAATTTGGTGCACGTTGAGAGCTATATAAAGAATGACATCCTCAATGCATGTAGATTTATAATATTTTAACTTAAAACCAGGCTACTTTGGCGTATAATCATTAATATTATATTCAAAAAAATCATATTGGAAACACCGGGATTTGAACCCAGATCGCTAGGTTGGCAGACTTGAGCGCTACCGCTGGGCCACTGTGCCAGATGGGATAGATTCATTGTTTATACATTAATGAACGAGAGACCCGTGTTTAGAATATCCCTTATTTTGAATGAAGTTTTATTTCTTTATCCTCATTCATTCATGTGACGTCAACGGCTCATTCAATTTCTCAAATCCGTCAAACAGCGCATCTCATCAGACATCTTAATCCCAGTTACAATTAAAATAACCACATAATGTGTACGTCGCACGAGCGAGCGCCACCGTCGCCACGGTATATATAACGTGCATTATTTAGGACAAAGTGAATTTAGTATCAGCATGTTGGGTCTATTTTACATTTCAAAAGCCCCCTCTGGAAGAATGGAGCACAAAAACGTAATTCAGAATGGTATAATGCAGATCGTAGACTGTGGGAATAGTTTCAGGAAACGAGCTGTCACTTTCTTTGCGGGGCGTGGCTCTGCGTGATCCGGCTAACTTAAACTTGAACTCTGCTTTCGACCAGGCTCAAACTTTTGGATATGTTGTCATGGTGATTTGGAAAATACACGTACATGAAACCCGAAAGTCCGGCTAACCCAGTTATCCAGCTAAAGTTATCCGGCTAACTCAGTTATCCAGGTACATGAAACAGGGAGGACTGATTTGAACCCTTTCACTACCACACTACCAAATGGTTAACCCTTTCACTGCGACAATACAGAAGGTTAACCCTTTCACTGCCACACAACAAAGGGTTAGCCCTTTCACTACCACACTACAGACGGTACCGTCTGTAGTGTGGTAGTAAAATGGTTAACATTCTGTAGTGTGGTAGTGAAAGGGTTAAGACTCGACTTGGACTTGAGCACCGATGACTCAGACTTGGATTTGGACTTGAGCATTGACTGCATTCGGACTCGGAAGTTGCAGACAAGGACTTGGACTTGATAATTTTTGTTTGTACGTCAGCTCTTTGACTGCCAGAGTGGAGTGGACTCCACCTTGATGACTTGGACTCGGACTAGGTAATGGGGACTAGACTCAGACTTGGACTCGGACTCGAACACTGGGGATGCCAGACTTGACTCGGACTCGAGATTTAGTGACTCGACTACAACACTGCTGCACAGACTCTGGTACAGTGTGTTACTACGGTTTGGACCATGTATACCAGTGGTCACCAACCTTTTTAAGCCCAAGATCACTTTTTTTTTGGTGAAGGCAAGATCTACCTATTGAAGCGTTGAAAGAAAAAGACAGCCAAGATTGTACTTTAAACTAAATTACTTTTATTTGCCTGTATTCTAATTACATGCAATGCTTTGGTCCAACATTAAAACGTCAAAGTAGAACTATTATGTACTTTCTCAGTCAGTGCTAAGTGCAGTCATCTTATGCAGCATCACTTTTCACATCAAAAGTAGAACTGTAATGTGGACTTTCTCATATTATTAACATTGACAAACATATTTACAATTAGCATTTTATAAAGTAGAACTGTAATGTGTACTTTCTCAGTCAGTGCTAAGTGCAGTCAGTGCTAAGTGCAGCATCAGTTTTCACATCAGAACAAAAGTATAACTGTAATGTGGACTTTCTCATATTATTAACATTGACAAACATATTTACAATTAGCATTTATAAAGTAGAACTGTAATGTGTACTTTCTCAGTCAGTGCTAAGTGCAGCATCACTTTTCACATCAAAACAAAAGTAGAACTGTAATGTTTACTTTCTCAGTCAGTGCTAAGTGCAGTCAGTGCTAAGTGCAGTCAGTGCTAAGTGAAGCATCATTTTCACATCAAAACAAAAGTAGAACTGTATGTGTACTTTCTCAGTCAGTGCTAAGTGCAGCATCACTTTTCACATCAAAACAAAAGTAGAACTGTAATGTGGACTCTCAGGGTAAGATAAAAAAAAAAAAAAAAAAAAAAACATTTTTTTTTTAATTTTTTTTTTTATTTCATGGAAAGATCTACAGGGACAGTCTCAAAGATCGACCAGTCGATCAAGATCGACGGGTTGGTGACCACTGATGTATACCATCATCACTATTATTACTCTCTGATTGAATCTGGCCACTCACTACCGTTCACTACTGTTATCACTATTGATTGATTGATTGAAAAGTTTATTAACAGATTGCAGAATGGGTACAGTACAGTACATCTCAATACATACAATGTTAAGGGGATGCAGACCAGAGAAAGACTTCGTCTTGTTTCCACCAGGGTCCCCCATTTTCAA
>NC_140169.1:207082473-207087473 GCF_963971535.1 Notolepis coatsorum | reverse complement strand
AATTAAAAAAAGAAGTAAAAAAAGAAGTAAAAAAGAAAAAAGTTAAAAATAAACTTTTTTTTGGATGCCCCTCGTCACTAGAGGCTCACGGGCGCGCCCAAACGGCCCGGTCATTAATTCGGCCCTGTCCATGCTGCTATGACACTTGGATTTCCCTAAGGGGATTAAAGGAACCCTTGACGTGACTTGACTTGGATTATCTTGAGTAACTGATTACTGGAAAGAGACATTGCACTTGCTGTTGAGTTTTCCTTTGGCACACAGGGAACCACAAACCCATCGCCATTCAGCTGTGAGTGTCGGCAGATATCTCCACAACTAGGCAAATCACACAGGAAAAAAAAGATGAGATAAAAGAATTATTTTTAAATTACTACAATTTGTGACAGTGATTTTATCTAAGCCCTGAAATCAACCCCATACAAGCTCCATGATTGAAGGTATTTCTGCTTTGGTAACTTGATCTGCTAACTTGATCTAGGCCTACTAACTAGATCTACTAACTTGATCTGCTAGCTTGATGTCTGGCTTACCATGTTGTTGTTCGGCAGCCTGTCCCAGATCATGTTGTCCCGAGCAGGCAAATGATGGATTAAGATACTGTAATGTGAACACTAAACCGGAGCTGCCAGCTAACACTCTGATCTCCACTGCTGAGCCTCATCAAGGGATCATTTAAGGGCACATTCAGATCTTCGTTCACAAGTTCATTAGTGGATCAAAAGTGAAATTGTTACTTTTTTTGCAGTTCATATGCGGTTATGGTTCACATCGCCGATTGACAAACAACCGGAACATTATGCTGTGAAAAAGGGGCTTTAACTGCAGGAATATGTGTTTAATTTGGGTAGTTCTGTCCTCATTCCTTTAGTTAGAGGCTGACACCAGTCACCAGGCACTGATATGTAGTTAATTTCACTCTGGGTTGCCAGGTTGTGCAGGAATAATTAACTTTCATTCATGTCATTATACAAAATAATAACGTTATGATGATGAACAATCACACATTTGGAAATATACAGGAAATGTCAACAAACTGCCTCAGCTTCCATTACATGCATGGTTTTCCAATTTTCTTCTGGTTTTTGGTTAATTCAAACCTCTAACAAACCACTCCAGGGTTCACTGGAAGCAAGATAAACAGATACCAATGTTTATTTTGCTTCTCTGCCAGGAGAAGACCAACCCACTTTGACTTTATCATACAGGATGCAGTGATGAGTTCCATATCTATAACCAGTAATACATCTGAGAACAGAATGATAGACTGCGTCCTGTCCCATTATGTCCGAATGGAAGGAGCAGCATTTCTTTCTTCTTTTTTTTTATTTTCTTTTTCTTTTACCATGATACAAGACAACACAATATAGTAATAACAACAATAACTTCACAGTACATAGTAACAACAACAACAATAACAACAACGGAAATAACAAACAATAAAACAAAACATAGAAATAAAATTGTGTTACCACAGACACCAAAAAGAAAAAAAAAATTCTCCCCCATTCCCACCACCCCACCCCAGGACCCCCGGACCCCCCAGGATCAGCACCCCCGACTCCACTTTGCCGCTAAAACATGGCCTTCACTCTCTCAGCCGCCGAGACCCACAATTCAATATTGAATTGCCCAATCCCCACCAGTGGCGGCTCCTGAATTCTTCTCCAGAGGGGGCGCTATACCAAACATTTGCAAACATGTACCATGCAGTGGCCAAATAAAGTACAGTCTAAGGGCGTTTTCACACCTGGCTCGTTTGGAGCTGTTGATCCGAAACCTGGAGCGTTTCCCCCTATTTCGGTTCAGTTGGGCATATATGAACACAGCAATCACATTCTGTTGCGGAACAAACAAGCGGGCCGAGACCACCTAGAGAGGGTGATCTCGGCGCACTTCCAAACGAACCCGACGCGACTCGTACGCTGTGAGAATGCAATCGACTTAACAACCGACACAATAATAATAATAATACGTTGTGGGTCAACGTGGAGCAGCGATGAGGTACACTGCGTCGTTGATATTTGGGCAGACGATCACATTCGTCAGATGCTGGAGAACACAAGTACACTGACGTGTACAGACAGTTTAGTGACCGAATGAGGGAAAGGGGCTTTGAAAGGTCTGTCGAACAGTGTCGCGCTGCTGCTGCTGCTGCTGCTGCTGCTGCTGCACGTTGTTACAGTGGAGATACAACAAGCAGAGCAGACCCTGAAATGGTGTTTGTGTTGCCGGGTGTCAGTCAGCTGTGTCCCCGCTGCCGCGCAGGAGAGAAGAGCCGGGGTCTGTAGCAGCAACAGCAGCACAGAGAGAGAGAGAGAGAGAGAGAGAGAGAGAGAGAGAGAGAGAGAGAGAGAGAGAGAGAGAGAGAGAGAGAGAGAGAGAGAGAGAGAGAGAGAGAGAGAGAGAGAGAGAGAGGAGAGAGAGAGAGAGAGAGAGAGAGAGAGAGAGAGAGAGAGAGAGAGAGAGAGAGAGAGAGAGAGAGAGAGAGAGAGAGAGAGAGAGAGAAATAATGTTCATTACTCTTCAATTACAAAGCCATTATGGTGCGTTGTTGTCTTTAGGAAGGGGCTACTGTAAGCAGGTCTCTCTCTCTCTCTCTCTCTCTCTCTCTCTCTCTCTCTCTCTCTCTGGTCATCAGTAAAGTCAGGGTTAGGGGGGGGGACACACCCCAAAATCTGACCAATGAGTGACAGTTTGCTCGCGCGTGCATTTGTTTTAGTCCCGCTATTAACACAAACGAACTAAAGACAAGTGCACATTGTATCATTATAGTCCCTGAATCGGAACAAAGCAAACGAACTACAGGTGTGAAAACACCCTAATTCACAACTTGAACACAATATATAAATAGAAAAGTTAGAAACAAACTCGCTCTGTCTCCAAACACGCAAAGGCACAGAGAGAGAGAGAGAGAGAGAGAGAGAGAGAGAGAGAGAGAGAGAGAGAGAGAGAGAGAGAGAGAGAGAGAGAGAATAATGTTCATTACTCTTCAATTACAAAGCCATTATGGTGCGTTGTTGTCTTTAGGAAGGGGCTACTGTAAGCAGGTTCAAAACCTGTCACCTTGAAACACAATATATAAATAGAAAAGTTAGAAACAAACTCGCTCCGTCTCCAAACACACGCTAAGGCACAGAGAGAGAGAGAGAGAGAGAGAGAGAGAGAGAGAGAGAGAGAGAGAGAGAGAGAGAGAGAGAGAGAGAGAGAGAGAGAGAGAGAGAGAGAGAGAGAGAGAGAGAGAGAGAGAGAGAGAGAGAGAGAGAGAGAGAGAGAGAGAGAGTTAAGCATTAGTTAAGCATTAGCTGAGTGGCTAACAGCAGCTAACGTTAGCTGAGTTGGCTAAGAGAGAGAGAGAGAGAGAGAATTAACTCACTTTGTTTAATTGAAACGTGGTCCAGCCGGAGGGCTTAATAAAGTGTATGTCCACTGACTGTCCCCCAGACTGTTGTCGATGTATATCCACTCACTGCCCACTGTCCAGACTCCAGACTGAATCACAACACAAGCCTCGAACATGTTGCAAACTGCGGCTACGAAAGAACTGGCATCGCCGCGTCGGCCAATCAGAGAGCTTCTCCGCAAAATGCGGCTATGCTATGGAAATTATAGACACTCGGCTGCTTGCAGACCGCTTCAAAACGCGAGCGAGTTCCATCATAATACATCATATTCAACGCACAGCGCGTTACGCACTGATTGGCTGCGACGGATACAGCGATGAAACAGTGACGCGCACTCAGAGCGCTATTGCGTCTAGCCCGAGAGAAATACGGCAGGAGAAATGCGGCTACGGTAATGGAACGTTCTTTATCAGACAGAATCGTCACTTCCTGTTCAGGAAAACGATTATTAATATTTGATATTTTAACGTTATATTGTGCATTGGAAACACAAACATACTTAAAATGAGTAAATATTATTCATTTTAAACATGTTTATTTTATTTTTAGGGGTCTAAAATAAAAATAAAAATAAAACATTTTCTTCTTCTCCTGCTCTCTTTACCAGGGGGGGGGGGCGGCGCCCTAGCGCCCCTAGTGGCGAGCCGCCACTGATCCCCACCATCCGGGCAGTAGAAATCTCCATATATGACATCCAAAAAAGTTAATGACCAATTGATTATTGTTAGTTTTTCCGGTTGCTTCCACCTCATGGCTATTAATTTCTTGGCTGCTTTAATGTATGATTATTTTTTGTTGTATGGAGGCCGGTAGTAATGTTGTGTCATCAAGGAGCAGCATTGCATACAGACACGCCCCGCCAGCTCCTTATAAGGCGAATGAGGCGGGTGCAAATCAACAGAGGTTTGGCATTGCCATCCACAAATGCTGATCCATTCTACAAGTAGCACGGAAGCGATTGCGACTAAAATGAGATTAGATACAAATTTGTGCTGTCAGGCGATTAAAACAATGAATCTAATTAATTACAGGATTTGTAATTAATTGATCTAATTAATCACATTTTAATCGCATAACCATTTTAGGCCTGATATTCTATATTCTAATAATGGCGTCCTTGACGAAGACGGGCAGGAGCACTTGGATTGGTCCCCGGGCGCGGCCCTCGCCGACGACTGTCAGTGAGGCAGCCTCAGCGCGCGAGCACACGCACGCACGCATGCACGCACACGCACACGCACACACACACACACACACACACACACACACACACACACACACACACACACACACACACACACACACACACACACACACACACACACACACACACACACACACACACACACACACACACACACACACATTGTATGTGTGAAATTAATCGTTCCAGCAGTAGGCCTCTATTATTCTAAAACGATTTGTTTTATTAGGTATTATAGTAGTACGTCCTAGTAGAACATGACATATTAGCATGACATCTGATTGTAATGTCAATACTGAAAGACTGCGCGATTGGCTCTTGACAAGCATGCAGTCGTCCAGTATTGACATTACAATGAGATGTCATGTCATGGTTTTGGCCTTATTTCACCT
>NC_140169.1:207076383-207082273 GCF_963971535.1 Notolepis coatsorum | reverse complement strand
ATGATTCCAGGATCTTTGCTAGACAGGACACTTTGGCGAAGACACTTTCAGGTACTAGAAACTATGCTTGTTTACAAAGAAAGATTAAATATGTATGTGTTATTTGCTCAGTAATCAATGGAGCAGCTAGCCTGAGAAAAAAAGACCCTGTTCATCCTCTCCAGCCAGCAGCCAATATGTGACCGTGCCCAGCGCTCCGATATGTGACCGTGCCCAGCGTGCCCGTGACCGTGCCCAGCGCTTTCAACCACAGGGCACGGAAATCAAATCACGTCAAATCACAATATACGTTTTTAATTATTTTTTCTTCTTATTATAATTTTTTCATATGATCACAGTTTGAATGTTTAAGAATATTACTATAAAAGCTAACAGTTATAGTATCTCTAATACTAACAATTCTTAAAACATGCTCTTCTGAGACAAGTTTTCCTCCTTGCATATAATATATTATATTCATACAGTTATGTAAAATTGTAGAATGTAGAATTTGGGGAAATTAGGAAATGTTCTTATTCTCATTTTGGTATCGAACAGATACTTTTATCTGTCTCCTTTTTTTGTCTAGGAGAAGTCAATGAGTTACAAGTGAGGTCTTGTCTTGGATGTTGCCCCTCATCCCATGCTTCTAGCCCATCATCCTTGATCCTGGTTACCTGCATTTGCTCCTGTCGTGAAGAAAAGTGACAACGTCCGTCTCTAACCCCACCCTTGTACTGGAGTGATCTGGTTGAAGAGATTAGCACAGTGGTGGTTATGGAGTAAGAGGAAATAGACATAATCCCTTCAAGTTGTTGGGTTGGTTGTCTGGTCCCAGTGTGGTTATTTTTACATAGGGACTTGCTTTGTTACCTCAGCAGACAGGTAAATCAACTAAGATGGTGTCACACGGGATTTATAAAAATGTATTAAAATTACATTATTAAAAACAGAAAACAAAAGATTCCCGGTGTTTGATCTTGCGTGAGATAAGAATTTTGAGAACCAAACATTCTAATGATGATGTCACAATGGCTAATGGCTAATGGTTATATACTCGTAATAATAATACGAGAGGTGTTTTTGGCCAACAGCTAGGCTAGTGGTCCGTATCCTCTTCCATTCATTTGTGCTAAGCTAGCTCCAAACATGTTTAGTGTCAGCGACGGTCCTGCAGAACAGGAGTAACACACAGAGAGATGCTGCTCCTGGTCCTAGTGACCCTACAGGAGTAACACACAGAGAGATGCTGCTCCTGGTCCTAGTGACCCTACAGGAGTAACACACAGAGAGATGCTGCTCCTGGTCCTAGTGACCCTACAGGAGTAACACACAGAGAGATGCTGCTCCTGGTCCTAGTGACCCTACAGGAGTAACACACAGAGAGATGCTGCTCCTGGTCCTAGTGACCCTACAGGAGTAACACACAGAGAGATGCTGCTCCTGGTCCTAGTGACCCTACAGGAGTAACACACAGAGAGATGCTGCTCCTGGTCCTAGTGACCCTACAGGAGTAACACACAGAGAGAGGCCTGCTCCTGGTCCTAGTGACCCTACAGGAGTAACACACAGAGAGATGCTGCTCCTGGTCCTAGTGACCCTACAGGAGTAACACACAGAGAGATGCTGCTCCTGGTCCTAGTGACCCTACAGGAGTAACACACAGAGAGATGCTGCTCCTGGTCCTAGTGACCCTACAGGAGTAACACACAGAGAGATGCTGCTCCTGGTCCTAGTGACCCTACAGGAGTAACACACAGAGAGATGCTGCTCCTGGTCCTAGTGACCCTACAGGAGTAACACACAGAGAGATGCTGCTCCTGGTCCTAGTGACCCTACAGGAGTAACACACAGAGAGATGCTGCTCCTGGTCCTAGTGACCCTACAGGAGTAACACACAGAGAGATGCTGCTCCTGGTCCTAGTGACCCTACAGGAGTAACACACAGAGAGATGCTGCTCCTGGTCCTAGTGACCCTACAGGAGTAACACACAGAGAGATGCTGCTCCTGGTCCTAGTGACCCTATGGGACCAGATGCCAGGTGAACAGGCTAATTGCGTGAAACACATAAAGGTTCTTATCCAGACAAATCGACCACAATGCACGCACGCACACACACACACACACACGCACGCACGCACGCACGCACACACGCACGCACACACGCACACACACACACACACACACACACACACACACACACCACACACCATATGCCACACACCACACACACACACACACACAAACACACACACACACACACACACACACACACACACACACACACACACACACACAGGGGCGGACCTTCCTACAGGCGATATAGGCGGTCGCCTAGAGCGCCACCCAGAGGGGGGCGCCAAAAAAAAAAAAAAAAAAAAATTTTTTATTTAATTTATTTTTTTCTCCCTTCAATTCTTTCCTCCCCTGTCTCGAACGTTGCTAGACTATGCCTCCCACTGGTCGGCTGCAGTGAGGACCAAGCCTTGCATCACGTGTCCCCTCCGGTACACGAGGAGGCAGCTGTCGCATCTTTTCACCTGCACAGCGCGATCTCTCAGTGGCGAGGAGTAACGCGTGGGAGGCTCACGCTGCCCCCGATACTTCCTGATTCTGCTGTACAGGCGCACCAACCGACCTGTAGGAGTCGCTGTCCACAACGTCCAATCCCCACCCACCGGCTTTCCCACCCCTAACACTGCCAATTGTGTTAGTATGACGACCGGCCAAGCCGGTAGCAACGCCGAGAGCTGGGCTCGAACCCAGCGTATCCTGCGTTAGTGGCGAGCGCCTTGACCACTGCGCCACTTAGCCGCCCATTCAGTGTTACACTCTTGAGTGCATAGTAGTATAGACATATTAGTAAGATAGGTAGTAGTATACATATAGTAGCATAGTAGTAGGGTACATAATAGTAAAAAGCTGTCCTGACTGTGGAGGGGAGTTTGTTCCACCATTGTGGAGCGAGGACCGAGAATAGCCTACTCCGCTTCGATGACCCCCCCAAGAGCTTGGACAGGGTGGGTCTGAGGCGGCCAGAAGGGAGGAGAAAGGACATGGTGACGTGTGGTTAGTGGAGATTGTTAGCCGAGGCCTCGATCTTACGGTGAAAGAAAGCGGTTTTGGCAGTAGTAATGTTTTTGGAGAATGCTAAGAAGAGATTATGATAGTGTGATGAGGGATTCACCAGGCCATAGTGCCCCACAGCAGAGAGCTGGGAGGAACAGGCAGCATGGCAATCAGCCCCCACAGCTGGTGAATCACCCACACCAGGAACTCATCAGGCCTCGTCAGCAGCCACACAAAAGGAGGCTTCTGACGGCACATGGGGAGGTTAGTCTGACTCACCTCAACAGAGAGCTCACATGTCTTTTTTGCCCTAGACGGAGAAGACAGAGAAGACTGACGGCTGCCCACAGCGTGACGACCGCTGGGACAACATGACTGGGCCGGCTGCCCCCCCCCCCCCCCCCCCCCCCCACTTTCCCTCACATGTTGTGTTGCCCCAAACGGCGTCTCCCCAACGCCACAATAGGTAGTGATGTTACCAGTGGGGCGGGTCTTTTTATACTTCCTCTCAGCACTGAAGTCACTGTGGAACACCACCACACAGCCCTGTAGTCTCTATACTGCACAGATCTATAGTCTCTATACTATACAGATCTATCGTCTCTGTACTGTACAGATCTATAGTCTCTATACTGTACAGATCTATAGTCTCTATACTGTACAGATCTATAGTCTCTATACTATACAGATCTATCGTCTCTGTACTGTACAGATCTATAGTCTTTATACTGTACAGATCTATAGTCTCTATACTGTACAGATCTATAGTCTCTATACTGTACAGATCTATAGTCTCTATACTGTACAGATCTATAGTCTCTATACTGTACAGATATATAGTCTCTATACTATACAGATCTATAGTCTCTATACTATACAGATCTATAGTCTCTATACTATACAGATCTATCGTCTCTGTACTGTACAGATCTATAGTCTCTATACTGTACAGATCTATAGTCTCTATACTGTACAGATATATAGTCTCTATACTATACAGATCTATAGTCTCTATACTATACAGATCTATCGTCTCTGTACTGTACAGATCTATAGTCTCTGTACTGTACAGATCTATAGTCTCTATACTGTACAGATCTATAGTCTCTATACTGTACAGATCTATAGTCTCTATACTGTACAGATATATAGTCTCTATACTATACAGATCTATAGTCTCTATACTATACAGATCTATCGTCTCTGTACTGTACAGATCTATAGTCTCTGTACTGTACAGATCTATAGTCTCTATACTATACAGATCTATAGTCTCTATACTATACAGATCTATAGTCTCTATACTGTACAGATCTATAGTCTCTATACTGTACAGATCTATAGTCTCTATACTGTACAGATCTATAGTCTCTATACTATACAGATCTATAGTCTCTATACTATACATATCTATAGTCTCTATACTGTACAGATCTATAGTCTCTATACTATACAGATCTATAGTCTCTATACTATACATATCTATAGTCTCTATACTATACAGATCTATAGTCTCTATACTATACATATCTATAGTCTCTATACTGTACAGATCTATAGTCTCTATACTGTACAGATCTATAGTCTCTATACTATACAGATCTATAGTCTCTATACTATACATATCTATAGTCTCTATACTGTACAGATCTATAGTCTCTATACTATACATATCTATATCTGCAGACAGAGATGGAGACAAGCAGACAGAGAGAGAGACAGGCAGACAGAGAGAGAGACAGGCAGACAGAGAGGGAGACAGGCAGACAGAGAGGGAGACAGGCAGACAGAGAGGGAGACAGGCAGACAGAGAGAGGGAGACAGGCAGACAGAGAGGGAGACAGGCAGACAGAGAGGGAGACAGGCAGAAAGAGAGAGGGAGACAGTCAGACAGAGAGGGAGACAAGCAGACAGAGAGAGGGAGACAAGCAGACAGAGAGAGAGACAGGCAGACAGAGAGGGAGACAGTCAGACAGAGAGGGAGACAAGCAGAAAGAGAGGGAGACAGGCAGACAGAGAGAGGGAGACAAGCAGACAGAGAGGGAGACAAGCAGAAAGAGAGAGGGAGACAGGCAGACAGAGAGAGAGACAGGCAGACAGAGAGGGAGACAGTCAGACAGAGAGGGAGACAAGCAGAAAGAGAGAGAGACAGGCAGACATAGAGAGAGACAGGCAGACAGAGAGGGAGACAAGCAGACAGAGAGAGAGAGACAGTCAGACAGAGAGGGAGACAGGCAGACAGAGAGGGAGAGACAGTCAGACAGAGAGGGAGACAGGCAGACAGAGAGGGAGACAGGCAGACAGAGAGAGAGACAGGCAGACAGAGAGGGAGACAGTCAGACAGAGAGGGAGACAGTCAGACAGAGAGGGAGACAGGCAGACAGAGAGGGAGACAGGCAGACAGAGAGGGAGACAGGCAGACAGAGAGAGAGACAGGCAGACAGAGAGGGAGACAGTCAGACAGAGAGGGAGACAGGCAGACAGAGAGGGAGACAGGCAGACAGAGAGGGAGACAGGCAGACAGAGAGAGAGACAGGCAGACAGAGAGGGAGACAGGCAGACAGAGAGGGAGACAGGCAGACAGAGAGGGAGACAGGCAGACAGAGAGAGAGACAGGCAGACAGAGAGGGAGACAGGCAGACAGAGAGGGAGACAGGCAGACAGAGAGGGAGACAGTCAGACAGAGAGAGAGACAGGCAGACATAGAGAGAGACAGTCAGACAGAGAGAGGGAGACAGGCAGACAGAGAGGGAGACAGGCAGACAGAGAGAGGGAGACAGGCAGACA
Source organism: Notolepis coatsorum (assembly GCF_963971535.1). Taxonomy (NCBI): domain Eukaryota; kingdom Metazoa; phylum Chordata; class Actinopteri; order Aulopiformes; family Paralepididae; genus Notolepis; species Notolepis coatsorum. Next base: position 207,076,437 of record NC_140169.1, on the reverse strand, counting down.
GAGAGGGAGACAGTCAGACAGAGAGAGAGACAGGCAGACAGAGAGAGAGACAGT
>NC_140169.1:207033883-207071383 GCF_963971535.1 Notolepis coatsorum | reverse complement strand
TGGGAGACAGAATCCCCGGTCATGTCCATGAGGTAAAACCTTACAAAGGGGCCCGGGGAGGATCATGAAGCTGCAGCACAGATGTCCTCCACCGAGGCCCCACCCAGCAGAGCGGCAGAGGCAGCCACACCACGAGTGGAGTGCGCCCTGACGCCCCCAGGGGGATCCGGCCAACGTGTAGCAGAGGGCAATGCCCTCGCACAACCAATGGGACAGGCGTTGTTCGATAGTGCCTTACCGGCCTGAGAACCACCGTGACAGACCAAAAGCTGATCGGTGACCCCGAGGTCCTGAGTACGGCTGAGGTAATTCCCAAAGCACGGACCGGACATGACAGGTGAAGGCCCGCATCTAACTCACTAGCGTGAGGAGGCGGACGAAACGCCTGAACCACAATATCCCTGGAGCGGAAGAACTCCGGATATTTACAGGCACGAAGGCAGGATTAGGCCGCAGAGTGGCACCGCAATCGGAACGAAAGACAGGCACTCTGGTCGTACCGAGAGAGCACAAAGCACACCCACGCGTTCAGCGGAGGTGGTGGCCAGCAAGAACGCAGTCTTGAACGACAGCTGTTCCAACGGCGCTTGCTCAAGAGGCTCAAACGGGGCCAAGGACAACCGACCGAGGACCAATTGAAGATCCCAACTCGGAGCCAAAGAGCGTTGCACCGGCTTAACGCGTCGAGCGTCAAGCAGGAAACGCTTCACAAGAGGGTGGCTGAACAAGACATCCCCCTCAAATCCCTCATGATAGGAGGATATAGCTGCTGCATATACCCTCACCGTCCAAGCCGACAGTCTATCAAGGAGAGACTGGAGGTAACTAAGGACAGCATCCAGGGGGCAGGAGACTGGGTCCCGGCCCTCCGCCTTACACCACACTTGGAACATACGCCATCTGCCCGCGTAAAGCGCGACAGTGGAGGGAGCATGCGCATTCCGGATGGTATTACCATCAGGATCAAGAACCTGCGCCCCTCAATGTACCCGTCCCAACAACTGACCTAACAGATGTATGGGGAAGAATCCCAGGCGGCACGGCATCGGTCCCAGACCTGCCTGGCTATGTCCGGACGTAATCCCCACCCGTCAGGATGAGGACCGCCCCGCGACAGTACACCTGTACCCACATTCACCCTGCCGGGGATGTGGGGAGCCCTCAGGCCGCGCAGATGGAGGATGCCCATAGCCAGCCGCCCGCCGCCTGGTGCAGACGGGGGGAGCGTACTCCTCCCTGTCTGTCGATATACGACACTGACGTCGTATTGTCCGTCCTGATCAACACCGTTTGAGGACCAGAAGGACTGCTTTCAATACCAACACATTGAACGTAGCGCACCAGCTGCCCCCTACTGCGTTGGCCCGACGCGTCACCAGCGAGGGAGGCGTCGGTGAAAAACGTGACGTGAGACAGCGCCGTAACCGTCCTAGGACGGAACCTCCCGAGCGTGTCGACAACACGCTCTGAGAGGGATGCCCATAGCACTCCAACCGTTGACTGGGAAGAGGAGTACTCTACTTCCAGTCTACAGCAAACCCCAGGCTGGTAGGGACCTGCCTGGTACGAGACCCGACGATCCACCTTGACCGCGAAGGACCAGAACATCGTCAGGGCAGAATACACTTCATAACCCCTGACGACGCAGAGGCCCCAGTGCGGCCTCCACGCACTTGGTGAAGATGCGGGGAGCCAGAGAAAAACCGAACGGCAGCCTTTGGTACTCACACGCTAACCCTGCAAAGGAAGCGTAGGTAAGCCCTAGGATGGAAGATCGGAGATGCGAAAACGCATCCTACAGGTCTATGGAGGAGAACCAGACCCCCACCTGACAGTGTTCAACAGGTAGGAGACGATCCAAAAAATGCTGAACCTTCCCATGGGACAGGTCCAGCATGGGTCTGACACCCCCCCCTCCCGATTTCTCAGGCACCAGAGAACACCGGGAGGAGAACGCCACAACGATGGCTTGCTTTGTCCACAGAGATTGGATCTCGTTGACCAGAGCTGTCACTGCTGGAGACCCTGACAATAGGGTCTGTACCAAACCTGAAAACGGGTGGGGTTGTGTAAACACAAGTCCCCGCCTCAGCGTTCTCTCCATCCACCTCGACATATGGTACTGCCGTATCATATGTGATGACACTCCCAACTTCAGGAACTGTAGATAGTTTTCCCAAAAGGTAAACAAAGCCCCCCCCGCACTACTCCCCCAATAGACACCGATTGACCGTCAGCAGGAATGGTTGAGAGGAGAGAAAGCTGTAGCATAGACAGACATTCTCGTAGCGGAGAGACAGAACAAAACAGTAGCCCACTACACTACTATAGCATAGCGTTCAACGCTACTATGGACAGAAAACAGTCAGCTGAGCCACAACACGGGCCGCCGCTAAGTCCCGTCCTGCAGTAGTATAGATCTACTGCCACCCGCCGAGCCTCAAGCATCGGCTTCCGAGTGGAAACCCCGTTCAAAGCCCTGCCGGGGCACAGGTTTAACGCTACCTGGCTAGGCCTACCTAGTCATGGCACACCCTGTTGACAACCCATTTACCCGTAAAAAGGGTAAAATAGGACTCAGCAAAACCCCCACATTAGCTACCGACTGACCTTCATTGATGAACCGGGCAAGAGGAGGGAAAAGCAGCAACATCCCACGGCGGAGACATTAGAACAGCGTAGCAGTAGTGTTAGCATGTAGCATTAGCATTAGCACGTAGCGTTAGCATTAGTTGTTTAACAGCACGCTTCCAGGACCGTTTGGAACCCGTTCACTGCAGTGAAACGTCCACCAAACCATCCCACCCCTGGCGCCGACACACAACATGGTTGTGTAACAAAACAAACCAGCATTACTAACACTAATACCCATTCCTGATGACACAGGGCCTACCTGTGTACAAGCCGGCCCGATAGCCAACCTTGCACGCTGCTCCTGGATCTGCTGTCACCAGACGAGGAAACATCAGAATAGGCCCGACGTGTCGCTGAAACATGCCCCGAAGATTCCAGGGGTAAGCAAACCTCCGGTAACTTTCAACATTACGCAATTTCTCATAATCTTTTCACAACAACTAGTTTACATAAGGTGCACTGCGACCGTTATGATGGAAACGAAAATAGAGGAAGAGTGTTTGGTGACCAGGCCCACTGTCTTATGCCCCTTTTCCACTGCATGGTACCTACTCGACTCTACTCTACTCTACTCTACTCTGCATTTTCGGTTTTCCATTACCAAAGTACCTGGTACCAGGTACTTTTTGGGTACTTTCTGGGTACCTTTTTAGTCCCTGCTCTGTCGAGGTTCTTAGCGCGTGCCAAGCGAGTAGAACTGGTACCACAAAAGTCACGTGAAAAACTGCAGACCACTGATTGGTCAGAAGAGAGACGCGTCACTGTTTGGAGAGTCTGAACGAAAACAGAAAGCCGCCATCTTGAATGGCTCGCGTAGAATGTCATATGTATGTTTGCAGCACGAAACAAGTGCAATAAAAAAGGATACAGTCACTGTGTATTCTGCCTCATTTATTGATGAAACAAAACCGACATCAACACAATTTGCCACAGAGCGGAGAGTTTAGTCTGACAAAAAGATCGATGATTAGTTACGCTTGTTGTTGTGGTTAGGGACGTGAGTGGTAACGTTAGTTACCCTAATGCTAACGTTAGCAGATAGACACAAGAGGCTAGGTAACGTTAAAGCTTGTAGAATAGACACAATGAGACGTAACGTTAGCGTTAGCAGAATAGACTGGAGAGTCTGGTTAATGTTGTTATTGATTGATTGAAAACTGTTTTACTCTGGCTTGCCAAGCTCATAGCCCCTTTCGTGACTGTGATGCACCGAGTGAAGCCACAGTCACTTGCTCCTCAATAGGAAACCAACCTAGATTTACCCTGAAGGACTGGTTCTAACCGAACCGTTCGTTATACAAGTATCACAGAGACATTTCAAAGGTACTCACAGTTGCACGAGGGTTTCGGACAGAGATACGGGATGGTTTGAAAGCTCTGCGTTGCTAATAAACATTTTAAATATTTTTTATAAACTGCTCAAAACTGCATTATTACCGGCGTTGGCTGCCTGGTGTGATCACAGCGCATGCGCATCATGCACCCAATGCCGGAAATAATGCCGTTTTGAGCAGTTTATAAAAAATATTTAAAATGTTTATTAGCAACGCCGAGCTTTCAAACCATCCCGTATCTCTGTCCGAAACCCTCGTGCAACTGTGAGTACATTTGAAATGTCTCTGTCATACTTGTATAATGAACGGTTCGGCCAGAACCAGTCCTTCAGGGTAAATCTAGGTTGGTTTCCTATTGAGGAGCAAGTGACTGTGGATTCACTCGGTGCATCACAGTCACGAAAGGGGCTATCAAGCTCACGGACATAGCTATGCTGGAGCTCTCATGCTGATCACCAGCGGCCCCGCTTCCCCACACAGAGACAAACTGAGTACTTACTACTTAGTACCTGCAGTGGAAAAGGAACGAAGTAACAGGTACCTAAAGCGAGTAGAGTAGAGTAGAGTAGAGTCGAGTAGGTACCATGCAGTGGAAAAGGGGCAAAAAAAAAAAAAATACAAAATGTTATTGCTAATTAAAATTAAATAAATGTATTTATTATTTAAATGCCTATATATCATATTCGACGCAGACGGTAGGCTATATTATATAGCTCATTTTGTTATTAATCTTATTAAACTCACCTCCGGTTTTGGGGTTATTAGCCTCCGGATTCTATATTGCCCCCTCCCTCTGGACAGTGTCCCGGCGATACTCCCCGTGTATTCTGTTATTATAACAAACCGACCCTCTGATTCAGTTCTCAATAATAGTCGGGCCAGACTTGCTGAAGAGGCGCTCCTCTGAACAACTATGTGACGTCCCCCTCTCCTCCATGGGTGATGGTGAAGCGGTGGGGATGGGGATCATCTGAAACGGTGTTCTGCGATATGCGCATGACCCACAATCGTTCACACTACAATAATAGCCTGCCACCTTGCTGACGAACGTCTTGTTGAGTCTTGTTGTTGATATATCTTAAACAATATCTTAAACATATGTTTTTCATTGCACTTTTTTTTTTTTTTAATATATTTTTATTTCATTTTTTGGAAGAAAAGGCAGGATATATAATGCACATACAATGCACATATAATGCACATAAAAACATACATTTAAATTATTTGCCAATTACATGCATTGGCTTGCCCCTTGCCTCATTTAAAATAAAAAACTCCTACCCCCTAACCCCTGCACCTTCTTTCGTGTAACGTCAGAGGTCCAACTCCGTATCTTGTAGCCATGCCCTTAACTCTGGTCCCACATCAAAGAGGCTGGCTTCCGAGGGTGGTTTGTATAGGGGGCAGATGGTCAGGATGTGGTCAACAGTCTGCTCAGGGTCTCCACACTCACATGCAGCGCTGTCTGCCAGGCCCCACTTCAGTTATGGACAAAAAATAAATAAAATAATAATAATAATAATAATAATAATAATAATAATAATAATAATAATAATAATAATAATAATAATAATAATAATAATAATAATAATAATAATAATAATAATAATAATAATAATAATAATAATAATAATAGTAACCCCCCACCCAACCCACCCCGTCATAGGCCTGAGAAGAAAATTAATTGAACAAAAATTTCAACAAAGACCAAGAAAACTAAAAAAAAATAAAAGGATTTATACAGATATTAGTTATGTCCTGCTAGCTATATATTGAAGGTCCTAACTTGATAGAGAATATGGTTCCAGCTATCTATTGTTTGATATCTTGCCCCATTTAATCTAGCTGTAGAAAGCTCCATTGTTACAACATCAGCTAATAACTGTTTCCAGTGATTAAAGGGCAGAGAGTGTGGAGCTTGCCATCGCAGCGCCAAAAAATTTTTTGCAGCAGTACTTCCTGCCAGCCAAAATCGTCTCTGAACAATACTTAAAGCTAAAGAATCATCATCATTAAGGAGAAGTAATTTGGGACAACAGGGAATAGGTTTTTGTAATACTTTAGATAGATAATTAGTTATCTGTTCCCAGAAACTTTTAACTGTGGGGCATTCCCACATCATATGTGTAAAAGTACCAGTAGTATTTAGAGAACAAAGTGTACAGTTTGGTGACATAGCACGTCTCATTCTATAAGCTTTCTGGGGGGTTAAATATGTTTTATGGACAAAATTGAAATGAATCTGCTGATGATTTGGGTTTCGTGATGCCATAGTAACATTTCCCCAAACTCTGTTCCAATTGATAGAGTGATGGTGTTCTAATCCCAATTCTGTGCTCCACGATTGGATAACAGGTATTAACGAAGTACATCTTTGTGATAGATCTTTATAAATTATAGAGACTTGTCCTTTGGAGAAACCTGCAGTTTTTTTTAGAGAAAGTAATTAACGGGTGAGTAGTTGGTTTGGTCCATGGAACTCCATAGGCTCGCATAGCCGAGCGGAGCTGTAAATATAAAAAAAAGGAGGTGCCAGGTAAGTTATATGACTCTTTCAGATCTGAGAATGTTCTTAGACCATTGTCCTCCATAACATCGCCAAGTACATGAATGCCACAGTTGGACCATGATTGAGCTACAAAACTGCGGCCTCCGCTAAGCAAAAACGGGTTATGAAATAAGGGAGTCTGTTCATGCCACTTAGTATCCCAATTAAGTAACTTTTCATATTTGCGCCATAAAGATATGGCATGCGCTATTATCGGACCATAACGTAATCTACATTGCTTTAGTGAAATATCTGTAAAGACAATGTCTTGTAAACGAATCGGCGCCACAATATGTTTTTCAATATTAAGCCAGGGGGCCTCAGAATTTAAATTAAACCAACTCAACAGAGGACGAAATGATAACGCTTGAAAATATAACTTAAAATTTGGCACAGTTAAACCACCAGATTGCCGCTCATTTTGTAAGGTAGTAAGTTTAACCCGAGCTCGCTTGCCTCGCCATATAAATTTTGAGACTGCTCTATGTAAATTTTCCCAATGAGCAACAGGTGGGGCAATAGGAATCATGGAACTACAGACGTTTACTCGAGGTAATATGTTCATTTTGATAATAGAGACTCTTCCGGAAAGGGAGACAGGTATATTACACCATCGATTGAGATCATTTATGATTGACCTAATGGTTCTATTGTAGGTTACGGACACAATTTTTTCAATTGAAGGAAATATATCAATACCAAGATATTTAAATTGTGTTACAACCGGGATCTCATGGTCAAGCACAGAGTTAGGAGTGGTTCTTAGGTACATTAGTGCTGATTTGGTCCAGTTTATTTTATAACTTGAAATTGAACTGAATTTTTCAAAGATTTTCAGGAGGCTTAAGAGAGACTGAGATACATTCTCCATATATAACAAGATGTCATCCGCATAAAGCGAAATATGATGATCAGTAGAATTTACAGAGATTGGCTTAATGTTTTCTGATTGCCGTATAGCTTGGGCTAAAGGTTCAAGGGATAAAATAAACAAGCTTGCAGAGATCGGATCCCCTTGCCTACTTCCACGAGTGATTTTGAAAGGAGGAGAACTAATATCTCCGGTTATGACACTGGCTGATGGATTAGAAAATATTATTTTTACCATATTTCAAAAATTTTGACCTAGTCCCATATGTTTCAGTACAGCCCAAAGATAGGTCCACTCCAGACGGTCAAAGGCCTTCTCTGCGTCAACAGAGAGAACAGCTGACGACACTTTAGCTTGAGAGGCGGAGTTGACAATGTGAAGGAGACGTCGCAAATTATCAGACGAAAGCCTTTTTTTAACAAAACCACTTTGATCTGGGTGAATCAGTTTAGGTAAAAACTTTTCAAGACGGCAAGATAATACTTTAGAAAATAGTTTGGCATCTGTATTAATTAAAGAAATAGGGCGCCAATTAGAACACTGGTTTGCATCTTTACCTTTTTTTAATAAAAGAGAGATTAGGGACATATTCACGTCTCTCCCTAAGGAGCCTTTAGATATGGATATATTAATCATCTCAAGTAGTAGCGGGCCTAAGACATCCCAGAACCGCAAATAAAATTCTGGGGGAATGCCATCCCACCCTGGAGACTTGCCTTTATTCATAGTTTCCAGAGATGTTTTGAGTTCTTGCAATGATATAGGAGCACCCATTAAACTTGATTCAACTGGTGACAAAACAGAGAGGTTAAGGCCACTTAAAAAGGATTCAATCTCTTCAGAGGGACGCTCGCCTTCTGTAGTATATAAATCATTATAAAATTTTGCAAATCTTGTATTGATTAATTTTGGATCTGTAAGCAGCTCACCATTTTCTGATGTAACAGTAGTAATATTTCCTACAAGATCACTATTGCGTAGTTTGTTGGCCAATATTTGACTCGGTCGACTACCATGAAAGTATTGGTTTACTCTACCTTTATGGATGGAGGATTCGGCTCTTTTCCTGATAAGATCGTTTAGTTCACTCTTAACATTGGCTAGTGTGGCGGCAGTCTGTTGAGAGTAATGCCTCTGTTGAGATAGGTCCAAGGTAGACAGCATGGTTTCTAATTCCGATATTCGTTTTAGCTGAGATTTATTAAGACTTGAAGAGAAAGTAATAGCATTATTTCTGACAAAGCCTTTAGTAGCGTCCCAAAGTATCCTGAAATCATCCACGGAGTTATTATTAAACATTAAAAATTGGGCTAGCTCAGACTGAAATTGCTCACAGAATACTGGATTATCCAATAAAGAGCAGTTAAAGCGCCATCTTGTGGCCTTTTTCTTAGCCTGGCTGAATTGAAATTGACAGAAATAGGCATGGTGATCTGATAAACTCATAGGTCGGATTTCAATTTTTTTTACATCTGAAAATAAGGATGCTGATATTAAAACTAAATCAATACGGGAAAATGATAGATGTCTATTAGAGAAAAAAGTATACTCCCTGTTGCCTGGATTATGAACCCGCCAAATATCAATAAGATTAAAGTCAGATAGCAAGTGCTTTAAAGCGTTTGTCGAGCGAGCATTATGATTAACTGCTTTTGATTTATCCCAGGTATGATCCAAAACAGAATTCATATCCGACCCAATAATCAACTGGAAATCAGCTAGTTCCATTAGGATTTTATTCAATGATTGAAAAAAGTCTGGTTCATAACAGTTGGGTGCATAGACATTAATAAACGCAATTTTTTTACCATTATGAATACATTTTAGAAAAGCTATTCTTCCTTCTTGATCACTGCCTTTGCCTATGATGGTAATTTAGCATTTTTTATCAATGATTATAGCAACCCCTTTGGTTTTATTCAAAGCTGAAGCAGAAGAAGCCACTTTATAACGCTGATTTTCATTGCACCTTTTGAACTGTATATGCATGTAAATATTTGCATGTAATTGGCTTTGCAGCCGAATGTATTTGTAGATGATAAAATGTCGGTACACCTGTTGGAATTCGGAGTGAACTATAGGGTGACGTCACCCAGCTGTCCAAACATATAGGCGATTCGCGCTACGGCAGCAGTTCTCAGCAGAGTAGTAGAATTTCGCAGAACACCGGCTCGGACAGGTGACAGGCAGCGCGACTCGAGTGAGCTGCTCAGCAGCCTCGGCTGGAGATGGATCCTGCTGCAGGACCACAGCATCGACACTCTCAGGACCGTGACACTTTGCGGACCCACACTCTCCAGTCCAGACCCTCGCTCCCATTGGCTGATTTGGGTCACGTGACCCAAATCAGCCAATGGGAGCGAGGGTCTGGAGAGTGTGGGTCCGCAAAGTGTCGCGGTCCTGAATCTGTCAGTGCTGTGGTCCTGCAGATGGATACTATTGCTCGGCTGCGCAATGCATTGGTTTGTGACGTCGCCCGATTTTTTTTATTTTAAATATAAGAGGGTATTGGAACGAGGCATTAAATTAACAACATTTAAAACATTTTTTAAATAATAATCTTTGAAAGATAAAAAATAAAAAATATATTTTTTTTTATTTTTTTTTTTATCTTTGAATAAACACACACACACACACATAAACCCTAACACACACACACACACACACACACACACACACACACACACACACACACGCACACACGCACGCACGCACACACGCACACACACACGCACACACACAAACATACAAATGTGCAGGTCACAATATATATATATATATATATACATAAGATGCACCTAAAGACATACTGTAGGCACGTACATGCTGAAGGGAAGAAAACACTGGAGAGACATAGTAATAGTTTTTCTAGCGTTTTATTATCTCATGTGCTGTATTCACTGTTTACTGACATGTACGAGATAAAACAAATGTCCATGGTGGTCATTTCCAGAGTGCATTCACATTGATCAGAACATGTAGTGTGTGTATTTGAACACCATGGTTTTACCACGGTACCGGACATTGTATGAATAATTTACTGCGGTGGCAAAGGTTATGTATCGGTACCATTTTTGTATTTAAACAATACCACGGTATAATCCACATTAAACCATGACACCAATGGAAACACTATGATACTTTTATGTAAGGGAGTTCAGTGAGGTTCAGTGTGACTTTTGTTAATGATTCAATCATATGAAAAACCTTATGGGCTTTAGGGTTTTACAGCCCAAGTAAAAAAAAAACAATGGTAATTTATTTTACACATAATCTCACACATATCCCAAGGCTTTAAACAGTTTTGCACACATTTATTCAATTGGACAGTTATTGAGAGGTAATGGGTTTGGATATCTCCTCCTGTGATGTCATCAGAGGATACTGAATCTGTGTGTTGTGTTAATTACAGATCAATGAAATTATGTAATTAAAAAATAGAGATAAGGATTGCAATAGGGATTGCTATTTTTGCATCTACATCATTTCACTGAGCTGTAATTAACACAATTAACATGGCCCCATCAAGTATATTTCCTGAAAGTATACTTTGTATAATTTGTAAGTATTCAGCCAGTATACTAAAGGTATGCTAAATTGAAACCACTGAATGTGTACTTACTGTGTTATAAGTTGTACTTAAGATCTGCTTAAATATATATAAATTATACTTTTGATGTATTTTTGGTTACTCATGCCTACCAAAATAATAAACTTACTGAAGTACAACTTTAGTTTACTTTACTACACTTACAACCTTATTAATGCTCTCATACAAAACATGTGCTTTGAATTAGTACATTAAAGCACATTGTACCAAGAACACATTGGCAAGTATACTCTCAGAGAAATATACTTATAACACTTTCAGTGTGGAATAATATTAAAAGAAAACGTTATTTAAAAGATGAGCTATACGTTACATCACTATCTAGTTATATGTTAAATGTTTGAGCCCAGCTGTGCACAGTCTTCCCCAAAGACAGTAGAGGTTGACATCAGGTTATGTAAAACATTCACATTCCAATGGATTTCGATTAGTGTAGTACAACTAAAGGAACAGTATAAAAAACAAAGAAACTCCTAAATCAAGTGTTTATGATTCTTCAATCCGAGGGATTCACACACTGCATCAGGCTCTGGGGATGTTGTGTTAAGACGGATCTGTACAACGAGTTTCATTCACATAGAGCAGGAAGAGTAGGAACGTTGACAACAGCTGCAAAGCCTAAAACCGTGTTTGAACGAACCGCTAGCGTGACCGTTAAGTTATAATAACACTGTGCAAAAGACAACAAGCGCTTCATTCAGGGTTTGTTCATCACTCGCGTTCCACTTTCCAAGTATAGTGGGATCAATATGTCATGTATTAGATCTGTACACTTAGCTTTGTCCTGTCCTCTTCCCTTACAAAAAGTATCATGGTATTTCAAAAAGGTATCATGGTATTTCCAGAAAGGTATCATGCTATTTCCAGAAAAGTATCATGCTAGCTTATTTGGTTACCATGACGGTAATATCATCAGTATCATGGTTTAAATTGGATTAAAACCATTTCTCAAGATTTAATCATGAGTTGAGTGTGTTATGTCTTAATTGTTTAATTGGATTATACCATGGTATTAATTAAAAGGGCACTTCACTAAAAAAACAATGCCTATTCATTTTGTACATATCTCACACGTCCAAAATATCTAAACCGTTTTGCACACATTAATTTAGTTTGACAGTTATGAATCCTTCTGTTGTGCTAAGCTTCAGAAAATGATGTAGAAGAAATAGCAATACCTTGTCTTGACTGTTACATTATCATTTAATTGAGCTGTAATTAACACAAAACGAGGATTCAATGTCCCCAACAATGACATCACTGGTGCATATTCAAAAACACTCAATAGCTGGCTACGTTTAGACGGAGAGTCTGAACAGAAACCGCAAAAGTCGTCTTACGGTTTCACTTTTAATTTTGCGTTTAGACTATCGTTTTGGGATGGAATTCTCCGTGCAGACGAGGCTGTAACGACTCCACACGACTGAGCCCCGCTGTCACATGATTGGCGCATATGTCACATGACGTGCTGTGAAGACCCGCCCTACTCTGCCTCTGATTCGCAGACTGTGGGTGGGGAATGTGATTGGACCAAAGCAGAGTCACTCACAGACAGTGGGTCCAGTCACGCCGCGGGACAGATTCTTGTGTATTTAAAACTTTAAAAGTACTGCCAATGTAGCCTTCAGGTGATCGCCATGGATAGAATCAGACATGCTTTGTTTACGCTTCTAGGCTACTGACGCATGCCTGTGATGTAAGCAGTACGCGCAACGAGAGCCTTGACAACCCTTTCGTCATCGTTTTATGCGGTTTGACAGTTTAGATGAGAGCGCAAAGTTTTATCGTTTCTAGGAATTCCACCCTGGAAGGTAGTCTCACTTTTTTGCGGTTTCACCCCGTAAAAACGCTGTTTCCGTATAAACGAAAGGCACATCCGAAAAAATATTTTTGCAGATTCACCTGCTAGCGTTTCCGTCTAAACGGGGCCTAAATGCATGTGTGCCAAACTGTTTAAAAGTTTTGGATGTGTGTGAGGCTACGATTAGACGAGCGTTTTGGGATGGAAGTCTGAACAGAAACCGCAAAAGTCGTCTTGCGGTTTCACTTTAAATTTTGCGTTTAGACGAGCGTTTTGGGGTGGAATTCTCCGTGCAGACGAGGCTGTAGACGGAGACCCGCTGTCACACGATTGGCGCATATGTCACATGACGTGCTGTGAAGACCCGCCCTACTCTGCCTCTGATTCGCAGACTGTGGATGGGGAATGTGATTGGACCAAAGCAGAGTCACTCACAGACATTGGGTCCAGTCACGCCGCGGGACAGATTCTTGTGTATTTAACCCTTTCACTGCCACACGACAGCCGGTTGTGTGATAGTAAAGGGTTAACCTTCTGTCGTGTGGCAGTGAAAGGGTTAAAAGTACTGCCAATGTAGCCTTCAGGTGATCGCCATGGATAGAATCAGACATGCTTTGTTTACGCTTCTAGGCTACTGGCGGCGCTGGCGCATGCCTGTGATGTAAGCAGTACACGCGACCAGAGCCTTGACAACCCTTTCGTCATCGTTTTAACAGATTTATACGGTTTAACAGTTTAGATGAGAGCGCAAAGGTTTAGCGTTTCTAGGAATTCCACCCTGGAAGGTAGTCTCACTTTTTTGCGGTTTCACCCCGTAAAAACGGCGTTTCCGTATAAACGAAAGGCACATCCGAAAAAATATTTTTGCGGATTCACCTGCTAGCGTTTCCGTCTAAACGGGGCCTGAGATTATGTGCAAAATCGGCATTGTTTTTTTTAGTTAAGTGTCCCTTTAACTACAACATATACTGCCACCGCGTGGAAACATGCGGAAAACTTAAATAAGGTCATGTACAAATCTTCTCCTTGGGTTATGTACGCCTAAACCAGAGCTTCAGGCCTATAGACTATTACATAATTGGCACATATGAGGCAAAATAATCAACGTGTAAAGTGTATTCCATTCAAACCCTGGTGACAGCCTTCTGATCTTTGCTCGCCGCGAGGTTGGGCGCAGCGCGCATGTGTCTATAGTTTATGAATAGGCTACAGCAAAAACAATTCCTGCAAAGATTGTGGTCAACTTTTATGGTATGTTAACTTACACTCCAAAAAAAAATAGATGATCAGGTGGAAAAGTGTCTTCTTTCGTGACAGCGAGGGACAGAGGCCATACTAAATCTACCTCTTCAGATCAGGACCCTGGACAGCTCCGCCTCCCGGCCCAATTCAATAGAGACTCGTCTACACTTTACATCCACAAATACAAAAGATCACTAATGAAGGGATTTATGCCTGATTATAGGTTTTATCAACCTAACCGCTTGATCAATTGTATTCGATTTATTTTTAGGAAAATGTGGATCACTGTCTGCATGCAATTAAATTAAATGAGCCATCATTTAATTCAATGCATGCCGACAGTGATTTTTTTATTACATTTTCATTCCATAGCAGCCTAGAACGGGGAGCATTTCACATTCATCGCCGTCCTGTGATTCTGTGAGAGACGTTCGTTTAAAAAAAAAAATCACCACCGTTTCCCTCAGCGATCCACGCTGGCATCGACATCCCCATGCTCTTTCAGTTCTTGAAAGACCTCAGTGAAAAAGCGCGGGTCCAAATTCATTTTCAGCATTTTGGCACTCATCCTGTCTATAATAGCGAGGGACATGTCCCAGAAAACCTCCCTCTTGGATATGTGCATGAACGGGTTAAACGGGTAGGAGATCTCGCTGCCCATGTAGGAGTAGGCCAGATAGAGGCAGATCAAGAAGGTGCCATGCAGCTCGCAGGCGCTGTCCATGTCGTCCGTGAGGGTGTCCTGGCAGAGGAGGTACACGAACACCAGGTTCACCGGCGTGATGAAGCCCTGGTCCTGCCACCCTTGCAGCAGAAGAGACCGATCGACGTTTCGGAACCACATGACCACCTCCGCGGAGGTGAGCCCCTCCAGCTTGCAGCACCTCCGGCACACGAAGTTGCCCAGACAGCGGAGCAGCTCTCCCGTCGACGCCTGGATGACCACCCGCCGCGGGGAGACGAGACACAGGCTGCTCGGCTGCTTCTGGACCGAGCATAGCTGCCCGTTTGGGCTGAGGACGATCAGGGCTTGTTTCGGAACCCCCGCGGGGTCCGGTGCTTGTTTCTTCTCCTCTCCATTATGCAGGGATTTCTTGCTGTTTTCCTTATTGAGACGAGCCACCTGGCCGTTTGTCGGTGGGTCATTGCAGGGTGTTGTTGTTACCGGTGGTGGCTGAGGGTTGGGATTGACCTTCTTGGCACCGTTCTTGACTGAATTCGGCACCAGCCTCAAGGCCGCCACTATCAGCGAGTGTTTTTTCTTCACTCCCGGCCCCCCTGCCACAGTGTCGGTGTCCAAGATAGCCTCTTTATTCGCCGGGGATATGGAGATGGCAGTTCCCATCTTGGCAGAGAACAGCCGCCTCCCCGTGGTGCCTGGATGGCTGGGGGGGGGGGGGGGGGCGCCTTCCTCTGCTGGTGTCGGGGGCGCAGGTGTAGAGGTGCCGGGTCGAGTCTGTCAGTCACGCCGACAGATTTAGCTCCATTGACAGTATTGTTTGGGCTTCTTTGACCATTCGAATCTGATAACGGAGGCTGATAAAAGCTCCTTTTGCCTTTTAAATTCCAACAGGCGCAACTTGTCCTCCTCTTCTGCGCTACAGTATATCCCCTGAAAGTGCGCGCTCACTCACCCTGAGTCGTTATACACCAACACAGGGATTCCGAGACGAGCGAAAACGACAGAGATAATTCTCTAAATGAGGATTAGCCTCAAAAAGCACTAGTTCAGCCAACCCCCAGCCCCAGACAGACAGCCCGTTGAACCAATGAGAGGGAGAATTGATGAACAGATCATCATTAACTGGCTGACATATTTAGACCTAGGTTTCCATTGATAGATACAGGAGGGGATGTGAACTATATATATTCTCGTTTACTGTTAGTCTGGTTACCCTGGACACCCAATCCGTCTTTAAGTCAGTAGGACAAGGCTATAGGGATGGACAAAGCAAGCATATGTTAATATATATATCAATACAGAACACCTCTCTTTAGAACTGTAACCCAAACATTAGTGAGCATTATTTTAGTTAAACGTTTCTACAATTGCTACCATCATATATGATTCCAAATATCCCACTTCCCATGGCAATTAATCCAAGGGGCACTTTATCCATTATTCGAAACGTAAACAAATATTTTGGTTAGCTTTTTTATTGCAGTGATGTCGGGATTGTTTTATCATGACTGAATCAGTCTCAGTGTTATTTTGCACAATTAAAAAAAAATACACACAAATTACAATGTTAACATTTCATAGTGTTATAAAAATGAATAATAACAAAATACATGTACAGTATGTATGTATGTATGTATGTATGTATGTATGTATGTATGTATGTATGTATGTATGTATGTATGTATGTATGTATGTATGTATGTATGTATGTATGTATGTATGTATGTATGTATGTATGTATGTGTGTGTGTGTGTGTGTGTGTGTGTGTGTGTGTGTGTGTGTGTGTGTGTGCGTGCGTGCGTGCGTGCGTGCATGCGTGCGTGCGTGCGTGCGTGCGTGTGTGTGTGAGAGAGAGTGTGTGTGTGGACAGTGTCTAACTACTGTAATATTATATCATGATCATGACTGAATTATTGGACATGGTCTAACTACTGTAATATGTTATCATGACTGAGTCAGTGGACGTGGTCTAACTACTGTAATATGTTATCATGCCTGAGTCAGTGGACGTGGTCTAACTACTGTAATATGTTATCATGCCTGTACTGTAATATGTTATCATGACTGAGTCAGTGGACATGGTCTAACTACTGTAATATGTTATCATGCCTGAGTCAGTGGACGTGGTCTAACTACTGTAATATGTTATCATGCCTGAGTCAGTGGACGTGGTCTAACTACTGTAATATGTTATCATGCCTGTACTGTAATATGTTATCATGACTGAGTCAGTGGACATGGTCTAACTACTGTAATATGTTATCATGCCTGAGTCAGTGGACGTGGTCTAACTACTGTAATATGTTATCATGCCTGAGTCAGTGGACATGGTCTAACTACTGTAATATGTTATCATGCCTGAGTCAGTGGACATGGTATATCTACTCTCAATGGGCTTCCCTGGGGAAATAAATGTATTGATAGTAAATGTCCTAGTTGTGTAATTGCCTTCAGTGGTGATACTGCATACTATAGGCTAAAGCTTTAATCTGCATGCATGCCTCAGGAACCCAAAAACGGTAGCCTGACTGATCCAGTTAACCTTCAAGGCTTCCCAGACTGAGTTACGTGACTGCTGATTAACTGCTCCACTCAGCTAGGAATGGAAATAGACACACAGTGTGGAAACAGCACTTGTAGAATATATACCTGTATCACTGTATAGCATAATTATACTGTATACATCAGTTTAGCATACATTACCAATAGCTAATAATACTATACAGTGATACAGGTATATACATATAAATAAATATATATATATATATATATATATATATATATATATATATATATACCTGTATCACTGTATAATATAATTATACTGTATATATCAGTTCATCATATATTACCAATAGCTTGTTACACACACACACACACACACATATATATATATATATATATATATATATATATATATATATATATATATATATATATATATATATATATATATATATATATATATATATATATATATATATATATATATATATATATATATAGTGCGTCACAAAGATGGCGGCCTCCGTGTTCTATGTTTTCAGAACCCCCATAGTTGCCTGTTCTCACCATCTGGGGCCTGACCATCAGGAATTTGGATATCCAGCTGCAGATGGAGGTCTCCAGTCCAAGATTGAAAGAGATTAACTAGTCACATTGTGTCAAAATGGTATGACGTCACATACATTTAATAGTAGAAAATAATCATTAAAAAACTATTTGCCCGGAAGTTGACCAGAAGTTCCCGCCCCCTTACATTTACATTTAGTAATTTAGCTGAACGCTTTTATCCAAAGCGACTTACAAGTTCTGTACGACAAGTCATCAGGAAGGGCACAACTCTATCAGCTGAGTAACAATGGGTCTCATTCTCCAACGGACTTACGACAAGAAATTTGCTCTCAGGGCCCTTTGAGACATCTTAGGGCCGGTTGTGGGATTCCCCAACCGTCCCTAAAATTGGATTAGGCCGTGACTGAGAGCAGGATTTACGAGTGCTGAGGAGCACACTTAACTTGACAGACAGGTGTGCTCTGTGTTCTTAAAGGAAAACTCCAACATTTTGGGAAATTAGCTTATTTGCCATCTACCTTGGAGTTAGACAAGAAGATACATACCTTTTTTCTTCTCTGTGTATGCAGTAGGAGTAGGAAGATGCGCACCGTTAGCCTAGCTTAGTGTCAGTCACTGGAAGTAGGTTCCTCCATTAGCCTAGTTCCCAACGTCTTCCTACTCTTACTGCATGCACAGAGAAGAAAAAGGTATGCATCTTCTTGTCTAACTCCAGGGTTCCCAAAATGTTGGAATATTAAGATACATACCTTTCTCTTCTCTGTGCATGCAGTAGGAGTAGGAAGACGTGCACTGTTAGCCTAGCTTAGCGTCAGTCACTGGAAGTAGGTTCCTCCATTAGCCTAGTTCCCAACGTCTTCCTACTTCTACTGCATGCACAGAGAAGAAAAAGGTATGCATCTTCTTGTCTAACTCCAGGGTTCCCAAAATGTTGGAATATTAAGATACATACCTGTTTTCTTCTCTGTGCATGCAGTAGGAGTAGGAAGACGTGCACCGTTAGCCTAGCTTAGTGTCAGTCACTGGAAGTAGGTTCCTCCATTAGCCTAGTTCCCAACGTCTTCCTACTCCTACTGCATGCACAGAGAAGAAAAAGCCTAAGGTACGTATCTTCTTGTCTAACTCCAGGGTAGATGGCAAATAAGCTAATTTCCCAAAATGTTGGAGTTTTCCTTTAATGGCTTTATTTGGGAGGAATCATAGTGATTCCTTCATGTTAACCCTACAGGCCTCATTGGAATTAATGAATTAATCATAATTTAAATAAATATGACAATATTTGTAAGATAAAGAATTACACATTTGATGTTGGAAAAATAAATAATATGGATTCATCTGATCACAGGGCAGCTGGATTAACCATATCTGAACCAACTATTTTGGACAAATGTATAATTACTTAACTACTCAGATAGTCAAACACAATTATGCAATTATTGTGAAATGATTGAAAATAATAAGTATTGAATGCCTTCTGTGGCATTTGTATTTCTTATTTGTTACATATCTGTTTTATTGATTAATTATACATTTGAAAGAATGCATTCTTTCAAATATATCATTAATCAATAAAACAGATATTGAAATACACTATAGCCTACTACACCAACACTGCAAATGCCAGTGGATAAATAAATAAGAACTAAAGCTAATCCCGTGAAAATAGTCTGCATTAATATTCTATAAATCTTGTTGTGTGCGCCACACACATGCACACTGTATAGCCTACGTGTCTAATTAATGAACAGTGGGCTTATATTATTCTAATTAGTTGTTTCATTAGAATTGAGTAGATAGATACTATATATATACATTACGCACATTGACTATACAGTACTGCGCGCGCGTGTGTGTGTGCGCGCGCTGCGGCAGGTGCACCACAAGCTGTATTATATATGTATGATGACAATACATTAATCTAATCTCATTTTGATCGGTCGCAAAGCGTTTCCGCATATAGGCCACCATTTTCACATCGCTGCATCATCAGTTGCATTCTAATGAGCTGGACAGGTGTGTCTAACTATTGACTTTTTGCAATTTCATTTGCACATGGCACAGAGCCTGTCCTTATAAGGAGCTCTCGGAGGCATTGTTTGTATGCAAATGACCTAGACGGGAACGTGCGTTCATGTTTCTGAATGGTGACATTCCTCATCGCCGGCATCCCAGCTATGATCATTTGAGCCACTTAAGACATCTTCCCCACGCGTTGGGGAATCAGAGTGAACTTGTCGTCGATTCTGTCTCAGTCGGTTCCAAGATGGTTGCCCTAAGAGAAGTCTTTGGAAAATGTTGGAGAATGAGACGCAATGTTCATCAAAGTGTTGAGTGCTACAGTGTAGGTTAGTATATTAGGACAAGTGCATGACAGTACAAATAAAACTCTTGTATCTTGTATCTTGTATCTTGTAAGGTTAATTAGGGTTAGAATTATTATAATATTTTTTTCCATTTCAGATAATGGTTGAAGTCAGAAGTGCGTCTTTAGTCGACAGCGAAATATTGGACTGGTTTCGGTTGTTCTAACTGGGGTGGGAAGTTCGTTCCACCATTGTGGGGCAAGGACTGAGAATAGGCGGCTTCTCCTTGATGACCCTCCCGGAGCTCGGATAGGAGTGGGTGTGAGACGGCCAGAAGATGCAGAGCGTAGGGGTCTTGGGAGCCGTTCCCTTTGCCGCACGGTATGCCAGGTCGAGGGTCTTGAAGCGGATTCGTGCGGCAATGGGGAGCCAGTGCAGGTCCCTAAGAAGTGGGGTGACATGGGCCGACTTCGGTAGGTTTGAGATCAGGCGGGCCACTGCGTTCTGAATGAGCTGAAGAGGCTTGGTGGCAGTGGCCGGAAGGCCAGCAAGCAGTGCGTTGCAGTAGTCGAGGCGGGAGATGACTGTTGATTGGACGAGGAGTTGGGTGGCTTCTTTTGTCAGGAAGGGGCGGATCCTTCTGACGTTGCTCAGGAGGAATCTGCAGGTTCTGGTTGTCGCTGAGATGTGAGCGGAGGAGTTCAACTGGTCGTCGAGGACAACACCAAGGTTCTTGGTGGTCAGGGACGCGGTCACAGCTGCATTCTCGACTGTGATGGAAAGGACGGTCAGGGGGGAGGATTTGGCCGGCAGGTGGAGCAATTCTGTTTTGCCCTTGTGAATGAAAGGGGTTCAGTGTGTTGTGAGAAGTGGGCATAATTGCCTTAGATGTGAATTAGATATGGTGTGTGAGAGAGAGGGTGTAATTAGTTATGATTTAAGAATGAGAAGATGGTTGTTTATGGTTGCGTTGTAATAGTGAAACGACTTATTGTTGTCTTGGACAAGATGATAATAATAACAATAACAACAACAACAACAACAACAACAACAACAACAACAACAACAACAACAACAACAATAATAACAATAATAATAATAATAATAATAATAATAATAATAATAATAATAATAATAATAATAATAATAATAATAATAATAATAATAATAATAATAATTTCTTGGATTTATATAGCGCATTTCAGGAGACCCAAGGCGCTTAACAGTCGGGGGCAGCTAAGGGGAAGGGGATCAGGGGAACAACGTAAGAACAAAGTAGAAAAGAAAAGAAAAAGAAAAGAGGGAAATCAGGCAGAGTAATTTATAAATTTGGTGAAGAGGTGAGTTTTGAGGTATGATGCGTCAGTATGTCATATGACCGTGCTATGACAGTCCTAGGTCTGTTCTGTGACTGTCCATTGTCTGTCAGATGTATCGATCTGCGAGAAAGGCCTTTTGTGAGAGGAACCTAGATCAACGGGAGGGGGGCTTGTAAGGTCGTGTGAGAGGTAATTAGGTTCTTCTGAGGTTGTGAGAGTTACTTTTATGTAATAAGCTGTGTGGGAGAGCATGTTCGGACATGTATATGTCGTGACACACACACACACACACACACACACACACACAGGCGCAGTACTGTATAGTCTACGTGCGTAATGAATGAACGCAGTAGGCTTTTATTATTCGAATGGTTTTATTAGGAGATCACAGATACTGCGCTGCCCTACAGTCCACCATGCAGTCCGCTCATACGCCCGACTCTGGTGGCCTTAATATGTGTACTGTACTTACTGTACATATAGGGCAGAGCATATAGTATAGATCTACTAAATCCTAATGAAACAAGTAATTAGAATAATATAAGCCTACTGTTCATTAATTAGACACATAGGCTATACAGGGTGCGTGTCTGCGTGTGTGTGTGATGCAACAAGACTTATGGAATATTAATGCAGTTAATTAACTATAGATATATCCACACGATTAGCTTTAGTTATTATTTATTTATCCACTGTCATTTGCAGTGTTGGTGTTGTAGGCTACATAGTGCATTTCAATATCTGTTTTATTGATTAATGATATATTTGAAAGAATGCAGGTTATAGCTATATAAAACGACAAATGTCTGTCCCATTGTACCAATCAATGGGATATATTACATGTTGGCTATAACCTGCATTCTTTCAAATGTATA
The DNA here is from genome assembly GCF_963971535.1 of Notolepis coatsorum. Taxonomy (NCBI): domain Eukaryota; kingdom Metazoa; phylum Chordata; class Actinopteri; order Aulopiformes; family Paralepididae; genus Notolepis; species Notolepis coatsorum. The sequence goes on along the minus strand of NC_140169.1, from coordinate 207,049,088 downwards.
ATTAATCAATAAAACAGATATTTAACAAATAAGAAATACAAAGAAATACGGCAGGGTGGCGCACCATGTAACGCACTGCAGTGCAACGCGGCAGTCCCGGGTTCGACTCCCGGACCTGGCGACCTTTGCCGAATGTCCTCCCCCATATCTACTCCTATCCTTCCTCTTTGCCGGGTCTGTGCAATAAAATGCCACAAATAACCTTTATGTTTAACCTATAAACATTATGGCAAGTGTGCTCACCGTCTTCTTCAGAGAAAGACGATAGACACCAATTTCCCCTCTGTCCGTTCAAGAGAAAGCAAGCTAACCTAGCTTAGCACAAATGAATTGAAGCGGATACGGACCAGATAGCCTAACTTAAAACTCAGGGGGAGGTGTTTCTGGCCAACAGCCGATCCATATCCGCTTCCATTTATTTGTGCCAAGCTAGGCTATAGCTTGCAGCCGGATAGCTTTCTATACTGAGCGCACAGAGAAGAAATTGGTATCTATCTTCTTGTCTGACTCTGGAGAAGACACTAAGAGGGTTCGAGTTATGGAGGGGCCAATGAGAGCTTGGCCCCCATAGATAGAGTCTGGGCCCCCATAGTCAACAACACCTGTGGGGGTCTCTCTTTTTTTAAATATATTTTTTTAGGGTTGTCAAAGTTAATGCTTTAACTTTGGAGATACATTTAAATTATTTAAAGCATTAAAATAAATTAATCTAGATTAATCTATGGAGTGAAAAATCTTCAACATTCTGAACATTCAGCAGGAGAGAAACTGTATTCAAAGAAAGCTATTAAAATAGTCTTTGAATCTAAATATACTTTCTTTGTGTTGATTTGACATTAATTCCATGATTTTACTCAAGTAAATATCTGTTACAAGAGAGCCCACCGTGACACAGGTGTCACATGTACTTTACATGTTCTGGAAATTTCCATATAAAGCTTTTTCCTTGATTTTACCTCATGAAGTCCCAAAGGGACACCAGTGGAACATCCTGGTGGGGTCATGTGACAGATCATGTGATGTTGTGCTCCCATAAACCACCTTTCCACAATGATGACTGATGGTGGTGACTAAATGACAGAAGTAGCTAGCATTCAAAAGCTAGATTCTTGTTGCTAAAAGGTAAGATTTGCCCATTTAAGAATTATAATTAGGGATGTCCGATATTATCGGCCTACCGATATTATCGGCCGATATCGGCATTAAAATGTGATATCGGAAAATATCGGTATCAGTTTTCAATTTTTTTTCTTTTTTTTTTATATTTATTTTTTTACATTTCTATAAACTTTATTTACCCAGGCAAGCAAGTAAGAACAAATTCAGATTTAATTTATTGTCAAAAATATGCATAATGTTGTGTTAATTCCACAACAAGAGATATGTAATGTTAATTACCTGAAATTATTAAATTCTTAGAGGGGGGGGGGGGGGGGGGGGGACCCTGCATATATTGGTATCGGTTGATATCGGTATCGGTAAAAAATCCAATATTGTGAGGTTCGCCACTTCCCTGGACCTTTAATTCCCTGTCTCCTCACCTCACCAGCCCCCACCCTCGCGTTGTCGTTGTTTATTTATTGCATTCCCTGCCTCGCTCCGTTCCTTTAAGGTACTGTGAGGTTCGCCTGTTCCCTGGACCTTTAATTCCCTGTCTCCTCACCTCTCCAGCCCCCACCCTCGCGTTCGTTTACTCTCGTCTGCTCTTCAGCAGCCCCCACCCTTGGACTACCCTTCATTCTGTGTTGATTGGTCCTTGCCGAACACACACTTCTAAGTCAAGTATCAATTACCATCACGTACCTGATGTGTGTTCTAATTAGCGCCCCAGTGGGCTTTAAATACCTCGATCTCCCCCCCAGTCCTGTTCGGGTCGTTCTCTATCTGTAAGCTCCTACGGGAGATTCTCTATCTGTATCTGTTTCTGTATTCTGTATGCTGGTTCATCTCCGGCGTGAGACGAGGTGCCAGCCTTCGCCACCTGTCGCCGTTTGCCTGGAGTGGGACACAGCCTGCGCTCTCTAATTCTCTACGGGGTATTCCAGTGTTCCACTCCAGACCCCGCGCAGACGCGCTCCTACAGCAGACGCGCTCCACTCCAGACCCCGCGCAGACGTGCTCCTACAGCAGACGCGCTCCTACAGCAGAGACGCGCTCCACTCCAGACCCCGCGCAGACGCGCTCCTACAGCAGACGCGCTCCTACAGCAGACGCGCTCCACTCAAGACCCCGCGCAGACGCGCTCCTACAGCAGACGCGCTCCTACAGCAGACGCGCTCCACTCCAGACCCCGCGCAGACGCGCTCCTACAACAGACGCGCTCCACTCCAGACCCCGCGCAGACGCGCTCCTACAGCAGACGCGCTCCTACAGCAGACGCGCTCCACTCCAGACCCCGCGCAGACGCGCTCCTACAGCAGACGCGCTCCTACAGCAGACGCGGTCCACTCCAGACCCCGCGCAGACGCGCTCCTACAGCAGACGTGCTCCTACAGCAGACGCGCTCCACTCCAGACCCCGCGCAGACGCGCTCCTACAGCAGACGCGCTCCTACAGCAGACGCGCTCCACTCCAGACCCCGCGCAGACGCGCTCCTACAGCAGACGCGCTCCTACAGCAGACGCGCTCCACTCCAGACCCCGCGCAGACGCGCTCCTACAGCAGACACGCTCCTACAGCAGACGCGCTCCACTCCAGACCCCGCGCAGACGCGCTCCTACAGCAGACGCGCACCACTCCAGACGCGCATCGCTTCATAATACTCTACGGGAGGATGCGTCTCTCCGAGCCGGCGCGCTCTTCTAGCCGACGCGGTACTACTCCAGATGCGCTACTACTCCAGACGCGCTCCACTCCAGACCCCCGAGCCGGCGCGCACTTCTAGCCGGCGCGCTACTACTCCAGACGCGCATCGCTCTCTAATTCTCTACGGGAGGATGCGTCTCTCCGAGCCGGCGCGCTCTCCGAGCCGGCGCGCTCTTCAAGCCGACGCGCACCACTCCAGACTTCTAGCCGGCGCGCTATTACTCCAGACGCGCATCGCTCTCTAATTCTCTACGGGAGGATGCGTCTCTCCGAGCCGGCGCGCTCTCCGAGCCGGCGCGCTCTTCAAGCCGACGCGCACCACTCCAGACTTCTAGCCGGCGCGCTACTACTCCAGACGCGCATCGCTCTCTAATTCTCTACGGGAGGATGCGTCTCTCCGAGCCGGCGCGCTCTCCTCCAGACGTCTAGCCTGCGCGCTCCTACTCCATCCCTGTAAGCAGCTCTGGCCCTCGCCCTGTCCAAGGCCTTACCCTGTTTTCTCTGTCCCTGTTCCCCTCTCCAGTGCCCCTCTTCCTGTCCTGTCCTTGCCCTGGCCCTGTCCTTTAGCCTTAGCCCCTTAGCCTGCTCGCCTCTTAAAGGCACAGTGCCTATTTTCCCTAATTCTTGTTTCCAGTATTTTGTGTTCTCCCTTAGCCTTCCCCTTAGCCTGCTCGCCTCTTAAAGGCACAGTGCCAATTTTCCCTAATTCTTGTTTCCAGTATTTTGTGTTCTCCCTCAGCCTTCCCCTTAGCCTGCTCGCCTCTTAAAGGCACATTGCCCTTTTTCCTTGTTCCAGTATTTTTGTGTTCTCCCTTAAAGGGACAGTGCCGCTTTTTTGTTTGTATTCAATAAATGCCCTGTTCTTGGCTTACTCTCATACCTGTCTTGTGTTGTGCGATTGGGGTCGGTTACAAACCATAACAAATATCGAGCATCCCTAATTATAATGCTTACATAACATGGGCTTTATGATATATAACCTGTTGTGAACACATTTCTTGAATAAAATGATAAAGAAAACAATTGATAAAAATCGCTGTGACATATACGTCACAACCGGCATATCACCTTAAAATGTTCATGAAAATTTGCTGTGACCTATATGTCACAATACGAACAATTATTATGATCTGCTCAGTTAATTTGTCTGATTCAATGATATTTAGTTAATATATTTTATATTGTTCAAATGTTCAATTGTTCAAAGAATATTAAAACAAATATCAGTCATATTTCAATGTAGTACCCTGTAGTGCCATGTAGTACCAATCCATGTAGTACCCTGTAGTGCCATGTAGTACCCTGTAGTGCCATGTAGTACCATGTAGTACCCTCTAGTACCCTGTAGTGCCTTGTAGTACCCTGTAGTGCCATGTAGTACCATGTAGTACCCTGTAGTGCCATGTAGTACCATGTAGTACCCTGTAGTGCCATGTAGTACCCTGTAGTGCCATGTAGTACCATGTAGTGCCATGTAGTACCATGTAGTCCCCTGTAGTACCATGTAGTACCCTGTAGTGCCATGTAGTACCATGTAGTACCCTGTAGTGCCATGTAGTACCCTGTAGTGCCATGTAGTACCATGTAGTGCCATGTAGTACCATGTAGTCCCCTGTAGTGCCATGTAGTACCATGTAGTGCCATGTAGTACCATGTAGTCCCCTGTAGTGCCATGTAGTACCCTGTAGTGCCATGTAGTACCCTGTAGTGCCATGTAGTACCATGTAGTACCCTGTGGTGCCATGTAGTACCATGTAGTACCATGTAGTACCCTGTAGTGCCATGTAGTACCATGTAGTACCCTGTAGTGCCATGTAGTACCCTGTAGTGCCATGTAGTACCATGTAGTACCCTCTAGTACCCTGTAGTGCCATGTAGTACCCTGTAGTGCCATGTAGTACAATGTAGTACCATGTAGTACCATGTAGTGCCATGTAGTACCCTGTAGTGCCATGTAGTACCCTGTAGTACCATGTAGTGCCATGTAGTACACTGTAGTGCCATGTAGTACCATGTAGTGCCATGTAGTACCATGTAGTACCCTGTAGTGCCATGTAGTACCATGTAGTACCCTGTAGTACCCTGTAGTGCCATGTAGTACACTGTAGTGCCATGTAGTGCCATGTAGTACAATGTAGTACCATGTAGTACCCTGTAGTGCCATGTAGTACCATGTAGTACCCTGTAGTGCCATGTAGTACAATGTAGTACCATGTAGTACCCTGTAGTGCCATGTAGTACCATGTAGTACACTGTAGTACCATGTAGTACCATGTAGTACCCTGTAGTGCCATGTAGTACCCTGTAGTGCCATGTAGTACCCTGTAGTGCCATGTAGTACCATGTAGTGCCATGTAGTATACCCTGTAGTGCCATGTAGTACCCTGTAGTGCCATGTAGTACCATGTAGTACCATGTAGTGCCATGTAGTACCCTGTAGTGCCATGTACCCTGTAGTGCCATGTAGTACCCTGTAGTGCCATGTAGTACCATGTAGTACCATGTAGTGCCATGTAGTACCCTGTAGTGCCATGTAGTGCCATGTAGTACCCTGTAGTGCCATGTAGTACCCTGTAGTGCCATGTAGTACCATGTAGTGCCATGTAGTATACCCTGTAGTGCCATGTAGTACCCTGTAGTGCCATGTAGTACCCTGTAGTGCCATGTAGTACCATGTAGTACCCTGTAGTGCCATGTAGTACCATGTAGTACCATGTAGTACCCTGTAGTGCCATGTAGTACCATGCAGTACCCTGTAGTGCCATGTAGTACCCAGTAGTGCCATGTAGTACCATGTAGTGCCATGTAGTACCATGTAGTACCCTGTAGTGCCATGTAGTGCCATGTAGTACCCTGTAGTGCCATGTAGTACCATGTAGTACCCTGTAGTGCCATGTAGTACCCTGTAGTGCCATGTAATAATAATAATAATAATAATAATAATAACTTCGTTTTATATAGCGCCTTTCTGTTATGGTTTGTCAACAACCCCAACAGCATGGCACAGACAGGTAGTTCAGAGTTAGCCAAAAACCAGGGCGTATTTATTTACAAAACAGAAATGAGCGAAAACAACAAAAGCACAAAGGGAGAATGTTCCTGGGCAGAGTTGTCTGCGGCTCCGCAGCTTGCTCAGAGTAGAGACGGCACTGTAGCGTTGCGCCTCTGACTCTGCGGCTCTGCAGCTACTTGGAGGTCCGCTCGGGAAGGAACAGAGGGAGAGAGAAATGTCAACAACCAGGCGTATGGCAAACGAGGCAGTCCAGAATTGTTTAGCTGAGTCAGTAACAACACAAGCGGCTCCTCTTCAGTGTTACCCAAACACACAAAAAACAGAAAGGTCCGGAGTCCAGGAAAATGCGAGAAAAACAGAGTATCCAAAAAAAGTACGTTCCAAAACTCACCAAGGCGCAACTGCGCAAAGTGGTCTACGAGGCAGAGATGCAACGGATGGCAGAGAATAGCAACAGCGGCGACTCCATAGACGTCCTGGAGAAAAAACAGACGAGGTACAGCACAGGAGGAAAACAAGCAGCAGCTAGTGGTAAGCCCAAAACGACCCGACACAGAACGTTAGGAACACCAGAGTATATAAGGCTCCACCGAGCTGATTAGAAACTCACTTCAGGTGCGCGAAGGTAATTGCTACCTGGAAGCGTGCGGAATCGGACCAATCCTCACACTTTCAGAGGACCCAAGGTCGCTTTACATAGGGGGGGGGGGGATGACAAATTAACAAACATAGTGGACAGACACAACATATACATATAAAGTGAGAAAGTTAGGGGTTAAAGGCCAAGTTTAAGAGGTGGGTTTTGAGCAGTTTTTTTAAATGAGTCCAGAGTTGGGGCGGTGCGGAGTTCTGCGGGGAGGGAGTTCCAGAGGGTGGGAGCTGCCACACTGAAAGCTCTGTCCCCGAACGTCCGTAGTCTGGTTTGGGGGATGGAGAGCTGACCAGTGTCCGTGGATCGCAGGGACCGTGACTGAGTGTAGGGGTGGAGGAGGTCAGTGAGGTACTGAGGTGCCAGGGCGTGAAGGGATTTGTAGGTGAGCAGGAGGGTTTTGTAGGTGATGTGGGATTTGATGGGGAGCCAGTGGAGGTGGATGAGGGTGGGGGTGATGTGCTGCCAGGGTTTGGTGCGGGTTAGAACCCTGGCAGCTGAATTTTGAACATACTGGAGCCTGTCTAGGGTTTTGCTTGGGACCCCGGACAGGACCCCATTGCAGTAGTCTAGGCGGGAGGTGACGAAGGCGTGGATGAGGGTCTCAGCTGTGGTGTCGGAAAGTGATGGTCGGAGTCTGGAAATGTTTCTGAGGTGAAAGAAGGCGGATTTGGTGAGGGAATTGACATGGGATTGATAGGAAAGGGTGGAGTGCAGGATAACGCCCAGGTTGCGGACCTTAGGGGATGGGGAGATGGAGCAGCCGTCAATGTTGAGGGTGAGATCCCCAACCTTTCCGGAGCAGGGCCTTGGGTGCCACAACCATGAGCTTGGTTTTATTGTTGTTGAGTTTGAGGAGATTAGATGGCATCCAGGTTTTTATTTCGTGAAGGCAGTTGATAAGGGAGTGTGGGGGGAGATGGGTGGATGGTTTGGTGGAGAGGTAGAGTTGAGTGTCGTCGGCATAGGAGTGGAAGCTGAGGCCATGGCGGCGGATGATCTGACCGAGGGGGAGCATGTAAATGGTGAATAGGATTGGGCCAAGTACCGAGCCTTGGGGGACGCCAAGGTTGACTGGGGCCGGGGTGGAACTGGAGTAGTACCATGTAGTACCCTGTAGTGCCATGTAGTACCATGTAATTCCCTGTAGTGCCATGTAGTACCCTGTAGTGCCATGTAGTACCATGTAATACCCTGTAGTGCCATGTAGTACCATGTAGTATACCCTGTAGTGCCATGTAGTACCAATTAGTACCCTGTAGTACCATGCAGTACCCTGTAGTGCCATGTAGTACCCTGTAGTACCATGTAGTACCCTGTAGTGCCATGTAGTACCCTGTATTACCATGTAGTACCATGTAGTACCCTGTAATGCCATGTAGTACCATGTAGTACCCTGTAGTGCCATGTAGTACCCTGTAGTGCCATGTTGTACCCTGTAGTGCCATGTAGTACCATGTAGTACCCTGTAGTGCCATGTAGTACCCTGTAGTGCCATGTAGTACCATGTAGTGCCATGTAGTACCATGTAGTACCATGTAGTGCCATGTAGTGCCATGTAGTACCCTGTAGTGCCATGTAGTACCCTGTAGTGCCATGTAGTACCATGTAGTACCATGTAGTGCCATGTAGTACCATGTAGTACCATGTAGTACCCTGTAGTACCCTGTAGTACCCATGTAGTACCCTGTAGTACCCTGTAGTACCATGTAGTACCATGTAGTACCATGTAGTATCCTGTAGAGCCATGTAGTGCCATGTAGTACCATGTAGTACCATGTAGTACCCTGTAGTACCCTGTAGTACCCTGTAGTACCCATGTAGTACCCTGTAGTACCCTGTAGTACCATGTAGTACCATGTAGTACCATGTAGTATCCTGTAGAGCCATGTAGTGCCATGTAGTGCCATGTAGTACCATGTAGTGCCATGTAGTGCCATGTAGTGCCATGTGGTACCATGTAGTACCATGTAGTACCATGTAGTACCCTGTAGTACCCTGTAGTACCCTGTAGTACCCATGTAGTACCCTGTAGTACCCTGTAGTATCATGTAGTACCATGTAGTACCATGTAGTATCCTGTAGTACCATGTAGTATCCTGTAGTACCCTGTAGTACCATGTAGTACCATGTAGTGCACTACATGGGAATTAGGAATACGTTTAATGATTAACGCCCAATGTGACATATATGTAACATTTCAGATCTTTGCCATTAGGGGCCGCTATTTTGAAAATAAGTTCAGAAATGTGTTCTTTGTAGTCTATTTAGTCAGTCTTATGCCCCTCATAATTTTCCTTGAAGTAGAAATGGGTGTGGGTTCTAATGGGTTAAGACGAGACACCCCAGGTGAATAGGTAAATATACTTTTTTTGGTTGATTTTGAGATTTTGTTATATTTTGCTTCCTAAACATGTCTTCTATGAAACTAGTGACAATAAAACGTCAATAACACACATTTAGTTGTTTATTTTACTTTTTGCCTTATTGCATCCATAAATGTGCACATATTGTTATGGTTTGTAATGCGACCCCAATAGCACGACACAGACAGGTAATCAGAGTTAGCCAAAACAAGGGCATGATTTATTATATACAAAAAAGCGGCACTCAGCCTTTAAGGGGGAAAAAACACCAAAGTCCATGAACACAAAAAACGCGGCACTGTGCCTTTAAGGGGCGAACAGGCAGGAATCCTCTACAACAGGCAAAAAGTATACAGGAATCTTCTTCCTTCCGATCAGAATGCTGCCGACGGGCAAGGCAGCAACCAGGGGGTCCAAGGGGAATGGGGTGAGAACACGGGCATCCTCCCGTGGAGTAATAGAGAGCGATGGCGAGCCTCACCCCAGGAATGAGGTCCATGTAGAGGGAGTTGGGAAGTAGCCGGCAGGACATCTGGAGTGGGAACACTGGGATCCTCCCGTCCCGTGGAGTAATAGAGAGCGAAGACGGTGTCCCACTCCAGGAAACGGCGGCAGGTGGCGATGTACAGGGGTGACAGTAGATGGTAGTAACGAGAACGACCCGACCAGGAGTGGAGGGGAGTCTGCAATACTAGTACTCTCCCGAGCTGATTGCAAACTCCTCTCAGGTGCGTGAAGCAGAACAAACGGCACGCCCCCTCGTTGGGCTGCATGCAGAATTCCTCCAGCCCTCACAGTACCCCCCCCTCCACGGGAGCCACCCGGTCACCAGCCAGGCCCGCAGGGGCGGGAATGCAGGAAAAAAAATATCTCAGAGAGGCACCAGGGAACTGACCTTGCTAGCTGAAGGGGCAGTCCTAGCAGTGGGGAACAGGGTAGCTCAGTGGCGGCCGGCCGATAGGGGCGATAGAGCGCCGCCCTCCCTGGTTAAAAGAAGAAGATTTTTTCTTTTTTTTCTTTGGCCCTATAAATAAAATAAACATGTTTAAAATGAATAATATCTACTCATTTTAAGTATGTTTGTGTTTCCAATGCACAATATAACGTTAATATATCAAATATAAATAATTGTTTTCATTAACAGGAAGTGACTCCTTTCCATAGCCGCATTTCTCTCGGGCTAGACGCAATAGGCGTCTATTCTTTCCGTAGCCGCATTTCTCTCGGGCTAGACGCAATAGCGCTTACAGTGGGCTGGTTTCATCGCTGTATCTGTCGCAGCCAATCAGTGCGTAACGCGCTGTGCGTTGAAATATGATGTATTATGATGGAAGCCGGGCGCTTTTTCAAGCGATCTATTATCATCTAAGCAAGAAGCGTCTATACTTTCCGTAGCCCCATTCCTCGGAGACGCTCTCTGATTGGCCGACGCCAGTACTTTCCGTAGCCGCATTTCTCGGAGACGCTCTCTCTGATTGGCCCACGCCAGTTTCTGGTTAGGCTTAGTTAGTTAGTTAGTTACTCGATGCTGTTGTGTTGTGATGCAGTCACTCTGGACAGTGGATATACATCGACAACAACAGTCTGGGACTGTGGGACAGTGGACATACACTTTATCAAGCCCTCCGGCTGTACCACGTTTCAACTAAACAGTGAGTTAATGCGGTCTCTCTCTGTCTCTCTCTGTCTCTCTCTCTCTCTCTCTCTCTCTCTCTCTCTCTCTCTCTCTCTCTCTCGTTCTCGTTCTCTGTCTGTCTGTCTGTCTGTCTGTCTGTCTGTCTGTCTGTCTGTCTGTCTCTCTGTCTCTGTCTCTGTCTCTGTCTCTGTCTCTCGTTCTCTGTCTGTCTGTCTGTCTGTCTGTCTGTCTGTCTGTCTGTCTGTCTGTCTGTCTGTCTGTCTGTCTGTCTGTCTGTCTGTCTGTCTGTCTGTCTGTCTGTCTGTCTGTCTGTCTGTCTGTCTGTCTGTCTGTCTGTCTGTCTGTCTGTCTGTCTGTCTGTCTGTCTCTCTCTCTCTCTCTCTCTCTCTCTCTCTCTCTCTCTCTCTCTCTCTCTCTCTCTCTCTCTCTCTCTCTCTCTCTCTCTCTCTCTCTCTCTCTCTCTCTCTCTCTCTCTCTCTCTCTCTCTCTCTCTCTCTCTCTCTGTCGTTCTCGTTCTCGTTCTCGTTCTCTCTCTCTCTCTCTCTCTCTCTCTCTCTCTCTCTCTCTCTCTCTCTCTCTCTCTCTCTCTCTCTCTCTCTCTCTCTCTCAACACAGCGTGTTAATTTTGCTGTGGGTATTGCATAATGGATGAATGAATGGTAACTTGTTTAAAATGACAAGATAGGCCTATATATATGTGTTCATTATTGGATTGATGATCATACGTGTACTAGTGTAGTATGAATTCAATTAACTCGACTTAACGTTAGTAACGTTATGAGTCAGTATTCGCTTGTTCAGCTTGGTCAGCTGCCCGCGCCCACCCAAATGTAGTTCACACCGGCCGCCACTGGGGTAGCTACACACAAAGTGGAGGCCATGCTAGCTGGGGAAGCGACACATAAAGTGGCCGCTAGCAGAGGGAACAGGGTTAGCTGCCAGGGCATAGCTAGCTACAGGGCCTATGCTAGCTGTAAGGCTACATCAACATAGAGGCTGTGCCAGCTGCTGGAGCTAAGCTAGCAGACTGCTGGACTAGCTGAGGAAGCCGGTTAGCTGCAGGGGCTTAGCTAGCTACAGGGCCTATGCTAGCTGTAAGACTACATCAACATAGAGGCTGTGCTAGCTGGTTAGCTGCAGGGGCTAAGCTAGCAGACGACTGGACTAGCAGAGGAGACCAAGCTGGCTGAAAAGACAGACCTAGATGTGGGGAAGCTACACATGGGGTTAGCTGCAGGGGCTGACTCACATACACTGTCTGTGCCGGCTGGGGTCGTCGACTGGTCGGGTCGTACTGTTATGGTTTGTAATGCGACCCCAATAGCACGACACAGACAGGTAATCAGAGTTAGCCAAAACAAGGGCATGATTTATTATATACAAAAAAGCGGCACTCAGCCTTTAAGGGGGAAAAACACCAAAGTCGATGAACACAAAAAACGCGGCACTGTGCCTTTAAGGGGCGAACAGGCAGGAATCCTCTACAACAGGCAAAAAGTATACAGGAATCTTCTTCCTTCCGACCAGAATGCTGCCGACCGGCAACGCAGCAACCAGGGGGTCCAAGGGGAATGGGGTGAGAACACGGGCATCCTCCCGTGGAGTAATAGAGAGCGATGGCGAGCCTCACCCCAGGAACAAGGTCCATGTAGAGGGAGTTGGGAAGTAGCCGGCAGGACATCTGGAGTGGGAACACTGGGATCCTCCCGTGGAGTAATAGAGAGCGAAGACGGTGTCCCACTCCAGGAAACGGCGACAGGTGGTGATGTACAGGGGTGGCACGACGTCTCACGCCGGAGACGCGGCAGTCGATGGTAGTAACGAGAACGCATTTGCATATATAAACATAAAATTCAGAAAACTTGCAATATATTTTTTCTTAGTTTATATGTACATAACAAACTGGGAAAATGTCATAGTGATATCTATTCAAGTATTTGTTTGCCTATTAGGGGGTACTACACTGTACTACACTGTTACTACACTGTTCTGTTTCGTTAAGGCTTCGCTCAGCACCAGTTGCATAATATCTCGCTTCAGTGGATATGCACTGAATAAAAAATTCCACCATGTACCTTTACATCCCAGCATTCGTCTGACCACACCCCCATCCGCTTACCTTCATAAGCAGGGGTGGGGCCACACACTCATCTCCTTCTCAAATTTCATCCACAAGGAAGTGCCTGCTATATGCCCACTTGACGTGGAGAAAAATATTTAGTCTGAGGAAAGGAAAACAGAAGAACAAGGAGATACGTTGACATCATATCATTATTTTCTCTCTCACTATTTTCGAGAAAATACGGCGATATTGTCTTCGTTATTGGAGTGTCTGGAAGATGATTTCTGACCTTCAGAATGATTTCTGACTTTTCGTATTGGGAGCTCAGCTCACGCCGCTGACATGCTCCCCAGCTATAGTCCTCCTTGCTGCGGCTGGATGGGGTTGCCCTCCGGCCACACAGCTGGACTGTGGGAAACAACGACTGTGTGAGAAGCGGTTGTTTCCAGGATGGGGTATGTACTGTTTTGCTTGCGAGCTCTGGTTGTTGTTGATGCTGTGGGGGTTAACTGACAATTTCCGAAACGCCGACTCCAGGCTGAGGTCCTCTGCTCGGCTTAAACGGCGGTAGGAGGATCTTGGTCTGACGCCCATGATGGTCAATCTAGTGGGCCGCGACCAGGTCCTGGTGATCCCAGGATTCTCGAGCGGATGCTTCTCTGTCCCGTGCAGGCCCCATCTTTCATATACAAATGAAAGTATACCCTAACGAGGAAAAGTGGGCATAGGATCTTCTTTATCGGGAGTTCCATGCTCAAAGGGCCCCGCTGTATGTCTGGATACCGTTGACAACCGTTGACAACACACATAATAAACCTCTCCATAAAACAGGGACACGTCCCCAAGGACTTCAAAATTGCGAGAGTAACACCCCTGCACAAAAAGGGCAGCAATTAGACCCGGGTAACTACCGCCCTGTTTCTATCGAAAGTCATGGAAAAAATAGTATACGAACAGATCGAAAAGTACCTCGCGGAAGAAAATCTAATCTACGAATTCCAATCTGGCTTCAGAACATCCCACTCCACTGACACATGCCTTCTCTACTTGAACGACCACATCAAACAAGAGGTGGACGCGGGCAAATACTGCGGCATGGTCATGCTGGACCTACAAAAGGCCTTCGACACTGTCAATCACACCATTCTGATTGACAAGCTAAAAGCAATTGGTTTTGATAGTTTATCAGTGAGCTGGATACAATCCTACCTGGAGGGGAGGGAACAGATGGTGGAAGTAAACGATACCCTATCCCCCCCCCTCACAGTGAGCTGCGGTGTTCCACAAGGAAGCATACTAGGACCGCTACTATTCCTAATTTATGCAAATGACATGTCGTCAGCTTGTGACTGCAACTTGTTCCTGTTTGCGGACGACTCAGCCCTGCTGGTCTCTGACAAGAACAAGTTACAGGTTGAAAAAGCCCTCAGCTCGGAACTAGGCAAAATCTGCATATGGCTCGCCGACAACAAACTATCATTACACATGGGCAAAACAGAGTCCATTCTCTTCGGTTCAAATAACAAACTCAGCAAGACCGACGGCTTCTCGGTTACAGTGGGTGACAATATTATCACAAGGAAAGATGAAATTACCTACCTGGGTTCCATCCTAGAGGCTAATCTTTCCTGTGACAAAATGGCATCCAATGTAATAAAAAAAGTCAACCAACGAACGCGTTTCTTGTACCGGATCTCCTCACTGGTAAACAAGAATACCCTGAAGACTCTGGCAGGAGCACTCATTCAAGGGTACTACGACTATGCTTGCACCTCATGGTACCAAAGCACCTCAAAGGCACTAAAAAACAAATTACAAACATCTCAAAACAAGCTAGTCAGACTACTACTTGACCTGACTCCTAGAACCCACCTCACCCCTGCCCACTTTGACAACCTAGGATGGCTTAGAGTAGACGACAGAGTACAGCAACTTGCAATGGGCCTGGTCTACAAGATACACTACGCGACCAAGGTACCCATGTACAGATACAGCTGGGAAAAGTCCAGGAGCAGCTGTTTGCCTGCTGTTATCACGTCGCTTGGCATGGTTAATGTTAACAATGACCAGCGGGGGCGCTCTCATACAGCTGGTGACAACTGCCCGACGCGCCGGCTTTTTGTTCATTCATTGGAGGAGCTCCGCACAGCTGGTGACTTCATTCATAGGATGCTACAACGTCCTACAGTATGTCTACAGACTGCATGAATGAATGTTGCTGAATTAAAGAATGAATAAGTTAAACGTGTGCATAATACAATAGTAATAATATATAATAAGAATCCAACCAATAGAGCGACATTGTGCAATAAACAAGTAAACAACGTGTCAAATCTAACTTCATTAGATGGCCGACGTACAGTACGGCTCTCTTTTCCATTCATTTCATCAAAAGAAAGCGTTAGTGTAATGCTTCTTGGTAACAATAGGTTTGTGTACGCAATGTTGCTGAAATAAAATAATTAAACCGTTAAGACCTGTCGAATTAGCAGTGGAGGTGCTACAGTAGGTGGGCTCTATTTATAATGGATATATTTTGTCTGGTACCGTGGTCTAGTGGTTTAGGTTATTCCTTTCAAGCTGATGCCCGGGGTTCGAATCCTAGCCGGTTTAATATATGTATTTTTTTTTTATTATTTATCAAATGAAATTGCCCGCAACGATGTGCATAATA
>NC_140169.1:206978129-207033683 GCF_963971535.1 Notolepis coatsorum | reverse complement strand
AGAGCGAATTGATTGGTTGAAAACTTTATTAACAGATTGCAGAATGGGTACAGTACAACTCAATACATACAATTGTTAAGGGAATGCAGACCAGAGAAAGACTTGTCTGGTTCAGATACAAAACTCATTCAAACAGTATGGTAGCCTTTTCCTTGGATCCTCTGATCGTGGGTTCCGCAAACGTTCATTCACTCGATCACGAACTTTGTCCCAGGAGACTACACTATAGCGTTCTTTAACTTTAGCAATCAACATCACTCTGAGGTTCTTAGGTAAAGCATGTTTCCCCGTTTGCCATTCCAATTGACTTTGTGAGCCCACTTTTGGTAGGTTTCAAAGTCCACTAGCAACATGAACATTCGCCCTGCGTAGTCGTCAGGCCGTTGTTTGCCTTGTGCGTCATGAGCATGATCGAACGCCTTTTGCTCGTCGTCTGCTGAAATACTTTCCAGTTGTATGTTGGGCAGGGCTGGACGCTGTCGCTGTGCTTTTTTCTGTGGTTTTGCCACTGGAACTGCAGGTACTGGCAGAGGCGTTCTAAAGGGTGTCATTTGAGGAGAAAGCGGTTGCGGCGAAAAACATGCATCATCTTCATCATCATCATCATTATCATCATCATCATTCTGGGGCATTTGGGACAGAGAGGGTGATAGAGCCAACCATGGTGGTACATTCTCATCGCCCACTTGGGATGGGTATGGACTGGACAGAGAGGTGATAGAGGCCGCCATGGTACATTCTCATCTCTCGTTGGTGTGTAAAACAGAAGCTGCCTATTGAATGGCTGAGCCGCAGGTTGTGGAGAGGAGGGTGTAACGCCTGAGGGTTTAAGCAGCCTGGCCAGCTGGTCGTCCATGCGTTTCACAATCGCCTCCAGCCTGGCCAGCTCTGTCTTGTGTCGTTTTGCTCAATAACAATACCAACCGTTGACTGTACAATCGTATTGCAAATGTTAGTAATGGTTGGTGTTGGTGTTTCCTCAGCTGGGAGTGGCAGGATGTCCATAACAATAACAGCGGCCTGCAATAAGGGAGGGAAAGTTAAGATAAGATTTGTGTCACAATAATAATAATAATAATAGATTTCATTTGTAATGCGCTTTACAGTTGCAGGGCAACTCTCAGAGCGCTACAGTTAAGGGACTTAAAAGCTAGGGAGAATAAAGGAAAGAAAGAATATAAAAATAGGCAAGACTAAAACATAAAATAGCAGAGAAACATAGAATAATAAAACTGATAAAATAAATTGGTAAAAGAACATAAAATGTGTGGAGCATTTTGTGATGTGATGTGGAAAACAGTACGGCTCAATACATACAATTGTTAAGGGGATGCAGACCAGAGAAAGACTTTCGTCTTGTTTACATCAGGGTCCCCCATTTTCAATTTCAAACAAGGGGGGACACTGTACATTTGAATACTGACATACATTTGACATAGAAACTGTACATTGGAGGAGGTTGGGTGGGGGTGTACATTTGAGGTGGGGGGGACCCATGTAAAAAGATTGTCTGAATAATGGAAAATGCAATAAATTTTTTTACTTTCGGCTTTCTTTTTGACCATCCGGTGTTTTGCTTTGGGGGGGATCACGGGACCTCCTGTTCTTTTGCTACTTTGAGGTGCCTTTACTTGAGTTATTCCTGGTCGATCAACACTCGGGATGGATGTCTAGAATAGAAAAATTATGCATAAATAAATAATTCAAATGAGAGAGAGGTATCTGTAAAGCATTCCCGGTAACTGGAGAAAGGTATTCCCGTAACTGGAAGCAAGTATATAGAGAGAGAGAGAGAGAGAGAGAGAGATACAATACAAACATACCTTCAATGGTTTAGTGCTGTAAAAGGTTGCCATTCTGTCCTCCTCACGACTGTCCGGTCCACAGATTTCACACATGACTTTTATACTGTATCAAAGGACACAATCGCTTTGGTGGGGGGGGGGGGGGGGGGGGGGGGGGGGGGGGGCGTGAACGAAACACCTCTAGTGATAAACCAATCAGGATACAGCAACGGGATTATACAATAATAAAACTATGTTCAATTTGTGTATTGTTTATTGAATGAATGAATGAAAACTTTATTAACAGATTGCAGAATGGGTACAGTACAGTACAGCTCAATACATACAATTGTTAAGGGGATGCAGACCAGAGAAAGATTATTTACTCAACAGTAAACTGCTTTGACTATTTTATTTTGACTGTCTGGAATCAAATTTGTCATTTGACTGGTTTAGTCATAACATTTCAAACAAAGGGCTGTTCAAAACCATGGTAATTATTAATTAAATATTCTTTGTTGATGACTTTGGCTACCGTCTCCTTATTATGTTACATTGACCTGACATTGAGCCTGCTAATTGTCAATGGTAACGTAATATGTATATTATTTATATATATATTAGGGATGTTCGATATTGGCTTTTTTACCGATATACCGATATTGTCCAACTCTTAATTTCCGATACCGATATCAACCGATACATGCAGGGTCCCCCCCCCCAAAACACAACATTATGCATACTTTTCACAATAAATAAAATAAGAATTTGTTCTTACTTGCTTGTAAGCTTACTTGCTTGTTTTTTTAATCTCTTTTATCATAACTTGGCTTTTATTTCTTTTATCATGAGTTGCTTTTAAGGGTTTGCGGATTTTCTTTTAACATTAGTTAACTGTATGAGTTGTCAGGTTAGGTGTTTTTAGAATTTTTTTTTAGAATGTGTCCTGTCAGTGTACATGTCCATTTGTGTTTCTGTGCCTTTTTATGTTCCATGTATGGACCACAATGGAAACAAGCCTTGGCTTTATTGTGTTTTATCCATTTTTGACCTGCGTTATTGACACTGTTATTGTCTTGTCTTTTAAAATGTTTTTTTGGTCATACGATTTGTGTCAAAATAAAGTATTCAATTCAATTCAATTCAATTCAATTCAATTCAATACCTGGGTAAATAAAGGTTAAATAAATGTAAAGATTTATTTTTATTTTTTATTTAATTTAATATCGGACATCCCAAATATATATGTATATTTATATATGTATATTATATATAGATTTATATAAATGGGCTTATCATAACTCAGTTCACATAGTTCACAATACTATGTTTCGCCTATTATATAAATCATTTTCATAATATGTATGGATTAAAATCACAATTTTCACAATATTTTCATCTAGTTTTCGATTGCCAAAAATCATAAATTTAGTTTTTTTCAGATTCAGTGATAGCTTATTTACATCAAACCATTTCTTTAGCTTTGTCATTTCATACACAATATCTTAGCTTTCGCTCAGAAGTTTATTCTTTTCCACAAAACAAGGCCGGTTTACGCGACAACAACAATGATGATGATGATGATGATGATGATGATGATGATGATGATGATGGTGATGATGATGTCCATGAAATGGGTTGCATTCCATACGCTATTGTTATGCTTATGCAGGTACACAAACATATCATAGGGGTGAAAGGTCACCCATCCCTGCAGTCTATGTACAACAGGCTACTTACTCTAAGGCAAGCCAATAGAATAGTCTCGAAAACAAGAGATCTAATGTACATTAAACTTGAAAATAGTCTGTCTCGTCTCTCACTCCATTGGAGGAGCTCCGCACAGCTGGTGACTTCATTCATAGGATGCTACAACGTCCTACAGTATGTCTACAGACTGCATGAATGAATGTTGCTGAATTAAAGAATGAATAAGTTAAACGTGTCAATTCAGCAACTTCACTTGACTTGAAAAGACTTGATACCTCCCCCCATGCCCAACGATTAAAATTAACGTTATTAAATGTATATATATTAATTCATTTTGCGCGAATCCACACTTCATTTCCCAGACCCACTTTGTTTTAACCAGTTAAAACCTGTCGATTGCTAGTGGAGGTTCATATAAGGGATATATAATGGATATTTTCTGTCTAGTACCGTGGTCTAGTGGTTAATGACCATTCCTTTTAAGCCGACGCCCGGGGTTTGGATCCCAGCGGGTATTTTTTTATTTATAAAATGAAATTGCCCGCAACGATGTGCATAATACAATAGTAATAATATATAATAAGAATCCAACCAATAGAGCGACATTGTGCAATAAACAAGTAAACAAAGTAGGGCATATTTTACAGTAGGGCACTTTGAAACAACCAATCACGTTGCGCGATAGCACGAGCGATGCACAGTCAGGAAGTAATGTTACAGCTGAGTTCACTCATTCTGAACGGCGAAATGTAAAATGCTACCCAAGATTGTTGCGTTTCGTTATAAAAACTATGCGGTGATAAACAAAAAACGAATCGCAGTATGCAAAACGTGCGGTTCGAGGATCACAGATGTACTATGGTGACAGATAAGGGGGGGGACCCTGATGTAAACAAGACGAAAGTCTTTCTCTGGTCTGCAATGTACAGTGTTGTTTGTACAGTTGTACAGTGTCCCCCCTCCTACCCAACCCCCCCCCCCCCACTCATACCCCCCCCCCCCCCCACTCCTAACCACCCCCCCCCCCCCCTTCACCTCCAATGTACAGTCCCCCCCCACCTACCCAATCCAATGTAGTTTCCATGCCTAATGTATATACTCTTTTCTTTCTGGACTCTTTTTGTATCACAAACAGTACTGTAATTGCAAATCTGGTATGTCATAAATGTATAGATGGAGCTGTACTGTACTGTACCCATTCTGCAATCTGTTAATAAAGTTTTCATTCATTCATTCATTCATCCCCTTAACAATTGTGTGTATTGAGCTGTACTGTATTGTACCCATTCTGCAATCTGTTAATACAGTTTTCAATTAATGTCAGACTGCCAAATTACTTCCACCCTCATCTCCAAAACAGTTGGCGTGAACAAATAATACTAGAGACAGAATGAGTTTTGCTTCTTTTTTTGGTTT
Source organism: Notolepis coatsorum (assembly GCF_963971535.1). Taxonomy (NCBI): domain Eukaryota; kingdom Metazoa; phylum Chordata; class Actinopteri; order Aulopiformes; family Paralepididae; genus Notolepis; species Notolepis coatsorum. The sequence goes on along the minus strand of NC_140169.1, from coordinate 207,028,773 downwards.
TTCTTTTAATCAGTGAATTATATTCCCATCCATATCCCCAACTTTGTGATTTTTACATACTGATCAGACGGAGGCAGAATAGCCTGCACATACATCAATGCATCTCTTGTAAGATATGAATTGCGGCATACATTTTCCCAAACATGGTGCTGTTGGCGTCAAGCACAGGAGGTGAGGGGTGGATTGTCACCACCTGTTTAGCTAGGGCAGAGCGCATGTAGAGGGCATAGAAGAACCAGACGAGGCTGAAGATGCACAGGCCGATGGAGATGTTGATGAACACTTTGCCCATGTCAACCTTCTTCTTCTTCTCCTTGCGGTGCCGCTATATATCAACAACAATCATTCACAAATAATAGACCGGAACAGGAATGGAAAGGAAACGTCAGTGACGTCACATACTGGATTTACTACATCGCCCTCTGTAGAACAGAGCAAGGGCGCACATAATAATAATAATATATTTAACACCCCCACTCGAACTTAGCTTATTGTGGTACAAAACAAAAATATATATATATTCTCCCTCTTTGGCCTTCAATACAAAATAAACAACAACAACAAAAAAAACATATTGGCACATCCATGCTTTTCTTTCACTCTAACTAAGTGCCAAACAAATACTGAGCAAACTTCTTCAGTTGTAGCTTAGTGGCTGGTTTTGTCATCACATCAGCAATCATGTTGTCAGTAGGACAATATTCCAAACATATCCTCCCACTATTCACAGTTTCTCTTATGAAGTGATATTTTATATCAATATGTTTACATCTTTGCCTGTTTACAGGATTCCTGGCTAGTGCAATAGCTCCTTGGTTATCATCATAAACCTTGGTTTGTGCATACTGACATCCATCAATACCCTTGAGTAGCTGTTGCAAATACATACACTCCTGTATGGCTGATGCTAAGGCCATGTATCCTGCCTCGCAGGTAGAAAGTGCAACTGTTGGTTGTCTTCTACTCTTCCATGAAATGAGAGAGCTTCTCTCACTTAGGTGTACAGTAGGTGTGACATTGGATTGGCAACCCCCCATTGGTGTGGCAACACACCATTGAAATGCTAATTGTTGGGGGACCCTGATGTAAACAAGACAAAAGTATTTCTCAGGTCTGCACCCCCTTAACAATTGTATGTATTGAGCTGGACTGTACTGTACCCATTCTGCAATCTGTTAAAATTTGATATTACATTTACATTTAGTCATCTACCTATTGAAGCGTTGAGAGAAAAAGACAGCCAAGATTGTACTTTAAACTAAATTACTTTTATTTGCCTGTATTCTAAATTACATGCAATGCAAAGTAGAACTGTAATATGTACTTTCTCAGTCAGTGCTAAATGCAGTCCTCTTATGCAGCATCACTTTTCACATCAAAACAAAAGTAGAACTGTAATGTGGACTCAGTCAGTCACACTTATTTAACATGATCAAATAATTATTATAATATTTTTTACTTCACTTTGAAATATTATAGTGAAATATTTTGCAATGTTGTCGCATTTATCTTGTTGAAATCCTCCAACAGGCTCTTTTTTGTAAGTTGACTGGTTTGCACACCAATAATACAGTGCAATAATAGAATAGTAGAATAGATAGTAAAATTATGCAATAGAATGGCCAGAGTAAAATAGTGCTACAGTACAATCAACAGCGGGGTGTATTAGAAGGCTATGGTGAAGAGGTACGTTTTTAGCTTATTTCTGAAAATATTAAGAGATCTAGCTTCCCTAATGTCCATAGTGTGTTCCATAACTTTGGTGCATAGTTAGTTAGCAAAGGCTGCATCACTGATTTTCTTTAGACTGTGACTCGGAACCTTCAATAGTAGATGATCGCAATGTTTATACTTTGTATATAAGGAGGAGGACCTTGAAATCAATTCTAAATGTTACCGATGATTACTGATGTAAACAGGGGGATCCTGATGTAAACAAGATGAAAGTCTTTCTCTGGTTTGCATCCCCTTAACAATTGTATGTATAATTGTATGTATAACATCTGCCAAATTTTTTTATAGTTTTTGATTCGCAGCGGGATCCGGAAGCACCACTGAACCGTGAGTCGAATCAGTGAATCGGTTCATTGCCGTGAGCGTGTATCGAATCGCTCACTCACTGAAATGATCCGTTGGGCACATCACTGACTGTTGCCTTTGACACACCTCTGATGTGGGAGATGAGGTCAAAGGACATGTCGTGACGCAGTTTGACAAGGGTGATAAATAGCTGATCTATGGGTGAGATTATGGTGCTCCTTGTCTTCTCTGTGTGCAAGAAAGAAAACAAGTGCTGAAGCACTGGCCAGGTAACACCTGTCATCATCTTGCATTTGGTGTCGTTGCTGTCCACAGATGAAGCGGTCAAGGAGCTTGACTCGACCTTGGTTCTCTGTTGGTCACCATCCTCCTTGGCTGCATCACTCTCCTTTTTTCACGCCGCTCATGGCGACTGATGTTTGTTGACGTAGATGGTGTAGACTGTGATGTTGAAGGGAATACAGGTATGTAGTCTGGGTGTGTTTGGTCATTGACCTTTGCTCCTGAATGAATGAATGAAAACGTTATTAACAGATTGCAGAATGGGTACAATACAGTACGGCTCAATACACACTCTTGGATCAAATAACAAACTCAGCAAGGCCAACGGCTTCTCTGTTACAGTGGGTGACAATATTGTCACAAGGAAAGATGAAATTACCTACCTGGGTTCCATCCTAGAGGCAAATCTTTCCTGTGACAAAATGGCAACCAATGTAATAAAAAAAAGTCAACCAACGAACAAGATTCTTGTACCGGATCTCCTCTCTGGTAAACAAGAATACCCTGAAGACTCTGGCAGGAGCACTCATTCAAGGGTATTACGACTATGCTTGCACCTCATGGTACCAAAGCACCTCAAAAGCGCTAAAAACTAAATTACAAACATCACAAAACAAACTGGTCAGACTACTGCTTGACCTTACTCCTAGAACCCACCTCACCCCTGCCCACTTTGACTACCTAGGATGGCTTAGAGTAGACGACAGAGTACAGCAACTTGCAATGGGCCTGGTCTACAAGATACTGTACACTACACCACTAAGATACCCATGTACATGTCAAAATACTTCCCAAAGGTCAGTGAATACCACGACCACAACACCAGAGGGAGTTCCACAAATCATGTTCAACCCAGATTCGGCTCAAACAAGGGACTAAACACGTTTCGCAATTATTAAAATGATAATACTTTTATTAATATTAATTAGGCTACTGCTGGCCATTCATCAAGCGAGACATTGCTGATTGTTTATGTATTTTATAAGACAAGACTACAGCAGCCGTGTATCTTGGATGTAATGATTGATTGATTGATTGATTGATTGATTGAAAAAAATTAACAGATTGCAGAATGGGTACAATACAGTACAGCTCAATAAACACAATTGTTAAAGGGATGCAGACCAGAGAAAGACTTTCGTCTTGTTTACATCAGGGTCCCCCATTTTCAATTCATCATAACATGACATACAGATACAGTACTGCTACATCTATACATTTATGACATACCAGATTTACAAATACAGTACTGTTTGTGATACAAAAAGAGTCTAAAAAAGAGAGTATATGATAACGTTAGCACACTGTCGATGGCTCATTGATTTAACTGTAGCTACTGTACAGTAGCAAGCCAAGTTACTATGGGGGACCCTGATGTAAACAAGACGAAAGTCTTTCTCTGGTCTGCATCCCCTTAACAATTGTGTATATTGAGCTGTACTGTATTGTACCCATTCTGCAATCTGTTAAATAAAGTTTTCATTCATTCGTTCATTCACTTACCGATCTTTGTGCACCTTCTTAGTTCAAGTGTCGAACGAAGTTGGACGTTGCATGATTGCATCTCCAACTGTGATCCTCGAACCGCACGTTTTGCATACTGCGATTTGTTTTGTTTATCACCGCATAGTTTTTATAACGAAACGCAACAATCTTGGGTAGCATTTTACATTTCGCCGTTCGGAATGAGTGAACTCAGCTCTAACATTACTTCCTGACTATGCATCGCTCGTGCTATCGCGCAACGTGATTGGTTGTTTCAAAGTGCCCTACTGTAAAATATGCCATACTTTGTTTACTTGTTTATTGCACAATGTCGCTCTATTGGTTGGATTCTTATTATATATTATTACTATTGTATTATGCACATCGTTGCGGGCAATTTCATTTTATAAATAAAAAAATACCCGCTGGGATCCAAACCCCGGGCGTCGGCTTGAAAGGAATGGGCATTAAGCACTAGACCACGGTACTAGACAGAAAATATCCATTATATATCCCTTATATGAACCTCCACTAGCAATCGACAGGTTTTAACTGGTTAAAACAAAGTGGGTCTGGGAAATGAAGTGTGGATTCGCGCAAAATGAATTAATATATATACATTTACATACAGATCGTTATACAGTATACTGTGTAGGACGTTGTAGCGTCCGTCTAATGACTTTGCGCCTCCTGGCGGCATAAAATAGAACAGCAGCCTGGGTTCCTAATTCATTTCCGACGTGATATAACCGTGCTCACGTCGCGGCAAAGCGCCCAGGAAAACTAAACGCTTGATCTGTACATGTCAAAATACTTCCCAAAGGTCAGTGAATACCACGATCACAACACCAGAGGGAGCTCCACAAATCATGTAAAACCCAGATTTGGCTCAAACAAGGGACTAAACACGTTTCGCAATTATGCCACATCAATGTGGAACGCCCTACCTAAAGCTGTAAAGGAATGTGAATCACTACCCACTTTCAAAAACACTCTCAAAAAACACCTACGTGAGACTGCAATTCGAAACTGGCCCCTACAAATGTCCTAACCTAGTTGTACAGTAAATGACCAAGTAAGGCTTTGTCAGTATTCCAATGTACAGTGTAAAATGTGTGTGTGTCCCCTACCCAACCCCCCCCCCCCGCCCCCCCCCCACCTCCAATGTACAGCCCTCACCCAACCCACCCAACCCCACCCCACCCATCCAACCTCCTCCAATGTACAGTTTCTACGCCAAATGTATATACACTCCTTTTCTGGACACTTTTGTATCACAAACAGTACGGTATTTGCAAATCTGATATGTCATAAATGTATAGATGTAGCAGTACTGTCTATCTGTATGTCATGTATGTCATATATGTTATGATGAATTGAAAATGGGGGACCCTGATGTAAACAAGACGAAAGTCTTTCTCTGGTCTGCATCCCCTTAACAATTGTATGTATTGAGCTGTACTGTACTGTACCCATTCTGCAATCTGTTAATAAACTTTTCAATCAATCAATCAATCAAAGGTTGGCCACAGAAGCACATGTGTAAGTCTGGTACCGGGGCTCTTAAGGGGGCCCTCTCTATTCTGTGTTTTTTCCTTAGTAAAAATCAGATAGCAGGTTAGCGCATGAGCTATGTGAAGCTGTTAGATACTTCATGTAGTAGAATATGACTGTGTCATGCTCTATTTGTCATTACATCGTATCATGGGTGTGGGGTCGTAAAGGGGTGAACGGGTAATCCTTTCCTCCCCTTTTCTGATTGGTCAGGGGTTAAAACCTCCTGTCCTTCAAGGTTCCTGTCACGTTGCTGTTCGGCACGTTACAGGGTAAGAGGGGACCATCTGGGTGGCGCCCTCTTTTCATGTTTTAGATCGACACGCATACCTACCCCCTCTCCTGGAGTGGGCATGTCGGCGTGGTTAGGACACAGGACTGGTCTGGTCACGCTGGTCCAGGTCAGTTAACCCGTTGTCCGCCGGGGATGCAGATCTGCTGTTCTGGTACCCTGAGGGACTTGTGCTTTTTTCGGGGGGAAAAATGCCGGGTCGGTCCGGGTGTCACAGGGTTAGGCGTTATGGAGACCCTTTGTTGGGTACATGTTGTACTCTGCACTATCGTAATGGCTTACGGCCATACCAACCTGTACATGCCCGATCTCGTCCGATCTCGGAAGCTAAGCAGGTTCGGTCCTGGTTAGTACTTGGTTGGGAGACCGCCTGGGAATACCAAGTGCGGTGTGCTTAGGGCTGGTTCTCCATTATTTTCGCTCCTCTCTCACGCGTGGCGAAGAGGGGGCTGTTGGGGTGGTCTTGGACCTCCTCTGGTAACCCTGTGCTTCCCGTGCCGCCGGGCCCGGTCCGAAGTAAAGTTTCGTTGATACCGTAGGCCTGGGATAACCCTTTTTTGAAAACTGAAACACTTGTACTGCGGTATAGCCGGTGTATACCCGCAGGTGTGTTTGGAGTTTTTTTCTTGAGGGGTTATAGGAACAACCACCGTCTGTACCGAGAGGGTGGTTGATTCCCTGGTATGTTGGAGCAGAGTCAACTCCCGGGTTACCCGGTTGAGTGTGCCCCTGCATGTTCATGACGTCTGCCAATCATGTCAGCCTTCTCTGCCTCGACCCCTCTGGGTGGTTTTTTTTTAATGGAGGCTTTGTCATGGTGATCAACAACGCCAGCATACGCCCCTTCCGCCGGGGGGGCTGTTTTCAGCTGACTCCTTTGGCGCCTGTCTCGTCCGCAGTGCTCCAGGCTCAGGTTACAGCCTGCTGCCTGGTTTCCCCGGTGCGCTGCCTGCTTCCGTTGGTTAACCTTTTTGAGTGCTTACGGCCATGCTGACTGCCTGTGTTTCAGAGTCAGTGTGCCAGGCGGTGTGCTATTGGGGGGAAAGGGCCCGCTCTTGGAGGGGCCTTATCCGAATACGCTGGCGATGTGGGGGGCGGTGTCACTACGTGACCACCTGGTGGGGTCTTGATGCCTGGCGTCATTGCCCTCTCCGGGCCCCCTTTTTCCAGGGGATCCAGTCCCTTCAGTGGGACTGGGTCTTCCTTCGCGCTCTGCTGCTACGGCCTTGCCACGGGGTTAGGGTTGCTCTTGACCCTGTGATTTTGGGGGCAGTAACGAGGTTGTTCCTTCCGTTCGTTCCCTGGTGGCATGCGGGTTGTGCGTGTGTGTATAAGTGGGGTCAAGCCACGGTCTGCTCACCCTGTGCGTTGAGTTGCTTGAGTTCCTCTTCGCCTGGTCGGATCCGTCTCCCTCCCGTAAGCCTCCAATAGGGAGGGTATCCTCCATTAGGGAGGGTCGGGGGGGCTCGGTCCTCCCCGGTCTGATGGTTGTGGGGGGCCTCAGCGGGGTGTATTTGTCGGGCTAAGGCTCCCGCTCAGCTCCTGTTATGCAACTGGTGCTGAGCGAAGCCTTAACGAAACAGAACGTAAGGTTATGTATATAACCAAGTTCTGTGAGTTATGGTGCGCGCACCAGGACGCCGCTGCGGCCCTTGATTTTTCATTGTGGTGAAATTTGTTGGGAAGGAGATGAGTGTGTGGCCCCACCCCTGCTTATGAAGGTAAGCGGATGGGGGTGTGGTCAGACGAATGCTGGGATGTAAAGGTACATGGTGGAATTTTTTATTCAGTGCATATCCACTGAAGCGAGATATTATGCAACTGGTGCTGAGCGCACCATAACTCACAGAACTTGGTTTGTAGTTCTGTTCAGTTCAATAACATCATTATTATTATTATTATTATTATTATTATTATTATTATTATTATTATTATTATTATTATTATTATTATTATTATTATTATTATTATTATTATTATTATTATTATTATTATTATTATTATTATTATTATTATTATTATTATTATTATTATTATTATTATTATTATTATTATTATTATTAATATTATTATTATTATTCAGTTATCAGGCATGTGTTTAGGTTGTCTATTATTACTAATGGTTTGATTAGGTATTGTGTTTGTAAATAGCTGTTTAAAAAAAAATTATGGCATTTTACAATACAGAACTTTGAAGGCGTTTTCCCAAAAATGAGTTTTTATGCATTTTATGTATAAATCTACCATTCCATAGCACCTACAGTGGCGTCGCGTGGGTAAAATAATAGGGGATGTCAAAAAAAAAGGATTGTTAAAAAAAAAAGGATTATTAATTTTATTTTTTATTTTTTATTTTTTACTTAAGCCAAGCAGTCACCATGTACAGTATGGCTCGGCGGCCATTGCCAGTCAAACCAAGCAGTCACCATGTACAGTATGGCTCGGCGGCCACTGCCAGTCAAACCAAGCAGTCACCATGTACAGTATGGCTCGGCGGCCATTGCCAGTCAAACCAAGCAGTCACCATGTACAGTATGGCTCGGCAGCGTTACTACTATGAACAAAACAAAGCCAAGAGAACAGTTTTGAACAGTTATTTTTCCAAATAGTTAGCATACTGTAGCATTTAACCCTAGGACGCACCAATATACTAGTTACTGTACTACTAGCATCATGCAACATGACACTTCACTCCTCCTTCACAGGGATGTGACTAATAAACATGACACTTCACTCTGTAAGGACTGTAAGGACAACTCAGTCATGGCTTTGTCAGTATTCCAATGTACAGTGTACAATGTGTGTCCCCCCCCTACCCAACCACCCCCCCCCCCCCACCTCCAATGTACAGCCCCCACCCACCCACCCAACCCCACCCCACCCACCCAACCTCCTCCAATGTACAGTTTCTACGTCAAATGAGGTGAGGCGGACCTTTAAAAAAGTGAATATCAGGAAGGCAGCAGGTCCGGACGGCATCCCCGGCCGCATCCTAAAAGTCTGTGCCGACCAACTGGCCCCGGTATTCACTGACATATTTAACCTGTCCTTAGAACAGGCTGTCATCCCCACCTGCCTGAAGAAGTCCACTATTATCCCTGTACCCAAAAAATCCAAGCCTGCTTGCCTCAACGACTACCGCCCTGTAGCTCTCACCTCCATAGCCATGAAGTGCTTTGAGAAGCTAGTAAAGGGCTACATCTGCTCCTCCCTCCCCATCAACATGGACCCCCTGCAATTTGCATACCGCCCCAACAGGTCCACGGAGGACGCCATAGCCCATGTGCTGCACACAGCAGCATCACACCTGGACAAGAGGCAGGGGAACTATGTGAGAATGCTATTCATCGACTACAGCTCGGCATTCAATACCATAGTCCCCTCCATACTCATAGCCAAGCTCAGGGACCTGGGCTTGAACTATGACCTGTGCCAGTGGGTCTTGGACTTCCTGACGGGCAGACCCCAGGTGGTGAGAGCAGGCAACTGCACCTCCTCATCCATCACCCTCAACATAGGGGCCCCCCAGGGCTGTGTTCTGAGTCCCCTCCTCTACTCCCTGTACACACACGACTGTGTGGCTCAGCGGAGTAGCAATACAATCATCAAATTCGCTGACGACACAGTGGTGGTGGGCCTGATCTCTGCCAACGACGAGAGGGCCTACCTGGAAGAGGTCAAGGTCCTGGCGGGATGGTGCCAGGAAAACAGCCTCTCCCTGAACGTCAGCAAAACAAAGGAGATGATTGTGGACTTCAGGAGGTCGGGGGTCAAGGACTACAGCCCCCTCAGCATCGACGGGGCACCGGTTGAGAGAGTCAACAGCTTTAAGTACCTTGGAGCCCACATATCCGAGGACTTGACATGGACCACACACATTGACAGTGTTGTGAAGAAGGCACGACAACGCCTCTACTTCCTCAGGCGCCTAAGAAAGTTCCAAGTCAGTCAGAAGATCCTTAAGAACTTATACTCATGTACAATAGAGAGCATCTTGACTGGCAACATCACCTCCTGGTTTGGGAATAGCACTGCACAAGACCGAAGCAGACTATAAAGAGTGACACGTTCAGCCGAACGCACAATTGGAGGGGGGCTCCCCACCCTCCAGAACATTTACAACAAGCGTTGCAAGGGCAAGGCTAAGAGAATCATTAAAGACTCCAGTCACCCGAACAACTGCCTCTTTGAACTGCTGCGGTCAGGCAAGCGATACCGGAGTCTCAAGGCGAGCACAGAAAGACTCAGAAGAAGCTTCTATCCCCAGGCCATCAGGCTGCTAAACGAACAATGAACACTACACAACAACAACCATCAAACGCACATAGCACACACATCCACACGCACACACTCACTTTAAACAAACACACTGTAGCACCCACTCCACACACTTTATAGCACACACCCACTTTAAACAAACACACTGTAGCACCCACTCCCCACACTTTATATTTATTGATGAAGGATTGCACTACAACTCGTACACCTTACTGTAAATTGTACCTCATCCCATTTCTGCTTTGCACTATATAGTACTGTACATTAGTACACTGCATAGTATTGTATATTATATGGTAACTCAGGAATACTCTATTCTGCATCGAACATTGTACATACTGTCTATTGTCTATACTGAACACTGTGACCTCATTTTCTACTTCTAAATTACATGCTATACTATGTTATTTGATACTATCTTGTCTAGCACAGTCTCTGGGGCGTAACAGTAAGAAGCATTTTGTATGAAAGTATTCTGTACTTCTGTATGACAACTATTAAAGAAACTTGATGTATATACACTCTTTTTCTGGACACTTTTGTATCACAAACAGTACTGTATTTGCGAAATCTGATATGTCATAAATGTATAGATGTAGCAGTACTATCTGTATGTCATGTATGTCATATATGTTATGATGAATTGAAAATGGGGGACCCTGATGTAAACAAGACGAAAGTCCTTCTCTGGTCTGCATCCCCTTAACAATTGTATGTATTGAGCTGTACTGTACTGTATCCATTCTGCAATCTGTTAATAAACTTTTCAATCAATCAATCAATCAATCAATCAATCAATCAATCAATCAATCAATCAATCAATCAATCAATCAATCAATCAATCAATCAATCACTCAGTTAGCATCCAAGCTAGCCATAACGTTACATTACAGTAGCTCTGCTTAGCATGCAAGCTACAGTAGAAACTGCATCTTACAGATAGATAATATCCACAGTCACAGTGGATATTATACAGTGCTGTGCTGTTGGTCCTCAATAAATGTCCCGCCGGCTAAAACTAAGTGGCTAATAAAGTGCTAAATGTTTGATAATAGAATACAGGATTAGTCTGAATGTGCCTGCTGTTAATAACATTTTCAAACAATCAATCAATCAATCCCGCGAGGGGATGACGTCACCGATGGTTCAGCCGTTGTCACGTGATTCACGTTAGATGCCAGTATGTAGACTCAAAACTAATTATTCCTTCTCAAAGCCCCGTTTTAAGGTGGGGGCGGGATATTTGGGAAAACATGACTCTCTTTTGGATGTTTTCCAAGTATCCTAGCGCGCAGAAAATGCTAATGCTACAATGTTGGGGCGCCGTTCCCATGTACCCCGCCGAGGGCTGTCTTTACTGTCTTCCCTCCTCTTAACCATTCATGCTGACGGTCAATCTGTGTCTAATGTTGGGGGTTTAACGGGGGCTTATTTACCCTTTACATGGGTGGATGGGCTGAGGCTCAGGGCAGGTGTGCTTTTTGTGAATCTATGAATTGAAAATGGGGGTCCCTGATGTGGACAGGACTAACGTTTTCTCTGGTCTGCATCCCCTTAACAATTGTGTGTATTGGGCTGGCCCATTCTGCAATATGTTAACACATTCCCTGCCACGCACTTTCAGCATCTTATACCATTCTCTGCCAGTACTGTAAGTCTATGGAGATGTTCACCTTCTTTGCAGGGCTATAACTTTTTAAATTGTATTGCTAAATTGACATTACTATGGCCCATTCAACATCGATTATCTCTCGTTCAGGATGTAGGAACGTTTTACTTTTTCATTCACACATTCTTACGAAAATACCGTCTAGAATATAAATATGTTTTTATCGTTTTCTGCAGTAATTCCTAGAACGTGAGATATAGGCATAAATGCATATATAGATGATCAAATGCCGTTTGTTACCGATCCACGCTATATAAAAAATGTCAACTGTACATGGTCCTAAACGTTATATCATGCGTGGGTGAACGGGGGGGGGGAGGTGGTCGTTTATAATTCCGTGATCGTCGTTAAATGCTTTATGTAGTATGGGTGATATATAGATCAGAGCAGTTTGTATGGATAATTACCGTTGGGCGATGAGACTGGAGCAAAAAGATCCCAGTTATTTGATGGGGATCGACTAGATCCATTTCCGGTTTGTATAATACTAATACACGCAGGCTGTCACACATCACAGTCTTCACCGACGCCTCCCTCATGGGATGGGGGGGGGAGACGTGTCGGGCCAACGCAGTAGGGGGCAGATGGCAGGACCATGTTGCCCGGTCTGCACTACATTTCAATGTGTTGGAATTGAAAGCAGTCCTTCTGGTCCTCAAACGGCTCGGCCACTTTTTTTTTTGTATTTTTTGTATTTTTTTTTGTATTTTTTTTTAAACAAACACATAAACAAACATGATAACACACGATTAGCATTACAAGCATTGTTAACATTGTGGTGGGCAAGCATGTTTTGATCAGGACGGACAACACGATGTCAGCGTCGTATATCGACAGACAGGGAGGAGTACGCTCCCCTCGTCTGCACCAGGCGGCGGTCGAGCTCTGTCTATGGGCGTTTCTCAATCTGTACGCATTCCCTCCAAAACACCTGATAGCTCAGCTGTTGGGGCGGGTACGCCAGGAGCGCTGAACTTTGATCCTGGTCGCGCCGGGCCGGGGCTCGGCTGTGTGGTTCCCGGCCCTGATTCAGCTCTTGGTGGCCCCGCCGTGGCCTGTTCCGTGGTCACCGCAGGCCCTCTCTCAGGTACGCGGAACTCTGTTCTGCCTCCTGTTCTGGGGCAGCCTCTAGGCTTGGCTGCTGAAAGAGTGAATCTGGTGGGGATGCGTCTTGACTCTTCTGTGGTTGACGCCATCCGGAACACGCGTGCTCCGTCCTGTAACTGAGGGGTTACAAAACCCTGACTGTATTAAAGATTGTGATAGATTAAACCACTGCTAGGTATGTACTTTAATTACTGGCCAGACAGTACATCGAATATAGATGGTGAACACTCATAATAACACGGCATTGACAAAGAAATAGTATTTGAGGGTATTTTATTATTATGCAACATTAGGTTACAGAATGAGAATTAGGGTTGCGCTTGTATGGCGAAGAATATGCATAAAGTCAGTCAGTAGCATGAGTCACTGGGAATAGCAGGATTCCTACGATGGGTACTAGGTTGACGCCACCTGGCGTATAATAGCAATTATAGAAGGCAACGCTGGTACCGCCTGGAGACACTGGGTTCCTCTCAGAGTTGTAAGGTCTAGAGGATAGAGGAATGTTCGGATACTTAGTCTGATTCAATGAAGAATAAAGGGACTCCACGTACAGAAGTCAGTCCTTGTAAATCCAACGATCAGCAGCAAAAGCAATAACTGTAATCCAATGCTCGATAGCAAACGATGATAGCTAGCCAGCCTCTGTCCATGAGGCCAGCCAGAGTGTAATCCTCACAAGGTTAAATCCCAAACAATAGTGGAAATTAACGAGGCTCTTCTCCGGGTAACACGTTCCAAATCAATATAATCCAACCAGTAATGGTTCTGCAATCGCCGCCGCTGGTTCTCCTGTGCACATGTCCAACGGTTCTCCGACTAGGCCTCCTCGGGTGCTGGCGACGTATTTAGGCCACACACCCTGGCTAAGGTTCACTAGCTTAACACGAACGAACCGTTAGGTAATGCTACACACGAACGAACTGGGTTGCACGATATACAATAAATGAACAACTATTTACTTCACATTAGACTAGGTCGAACTTGACGTTACTGCATTAAACTCTGACACTTTACTATTCTATTCGCACATGTTCTCAACGCACGGTTGCTCACTTCACTACCCGCTGACTCTGGATGAACTTGATGAACGAACTGCTGCTGTGCGCACCCGTGCCGTATATATACTTAAGTGATTATCTAGTCCCAAACCTCAGTTCTTGTCTGGAATCAATACGCTGTCTCCGGGCATGTTACGACATGCCTGAGCTTGTCTTTGAACCTGACGTTGGGGGCTTGCGGGCTGGCGCCTAGGGCGCTATCCAATAAGGAGAGCGAATATTACTATAGTTCGAACGCAGGTAAAGGGATATACCGTGTATATATAAATAATATACAATGTATATAAAACAATAAATGTAGATTCTCAGCTTTAATCTGGCCCTTCACAACAGCCGCCTCCTAATTAGTCCGCACCTAATTAGTTAAGGGAGACAGATTAATAGTCCAGTCAACTGCTCAATATCTGTTGTGAAGAGCAGGGCAATCTACAAAGTCAGTGGGTCATGATCGTCATCAGGGGAGTCAGGGAGCTCTGGCAACTCTATCAGCCTCGCCACGGGTCGGGTGTAGGTCCGCCCTTGGACAATAACTTCTGCTACTCTGACCTTCCCGTCGGCACCAGTGATCACTTTGCTTACGCGGCCGGCCGGCCACATAGCTCGGGGTAGTGACTGGTCTATGATCATAACGACTGTGTCCACTTCTAAGTTGTCTCTGTCCTTTACCCACTTCTGACGGGTTTGGAGGGACGGTAGGTAGTGGAGGAGGAAACTGTTCCAAAACTGGTCAGCCAATATTTGACTGTACCTCCACATTCTTCGGCGGTTCGCTTCTTCAGGTCTGTACACCGCCTGTGGAAGAGCAGGGTCCAGCCGCCCCATCAAGAGAGTGTTGGGGGTGACTGGGTCGACGTCTGCTACATCACTTGAGACGTAACCGAGGGGCTTTGAGTTCAATACTCCCTCGATCTCCGTGAGGACTGTCGTGAGGACTTCTTCCGCCACGGTCTGGGCCCCAAGCACGGCGTACAGAGCTGTCTTTATGGAACGTACTTCTCTTTCCCAGGTTCCCCCGAAGTGAGGGGCGTTCGGGGGGTTAAACTGGAATTCGACCTGATAGGGAGCGAGGTGGGTCTTAAGGTCTGGGCCCATGGCCTGGAAGCTCTCTCTCAGTTCTCTTTCTCCGCCTTTGAAGTTTGTCCCTTGATCAGACAACAACGCAGACGGTTTTCCTTTTCTTGATATAAATCTCCGGAAGGACATGAGGAATGAATCCGTACTCATGGTCTGAAGTACGGTACGTGATCAGTCAGTACTGATCACGTAATCCCATATGCGCCCATACCTCTGGTCCAATGCTACCAGCGCTGCTGTGTATGGGGTGGTGGAAGTCGCGTAGGCGAGCGCTATATTATGTGCGCGGGGCACCTTTAAGTGCTTCAGTAGGATGGCGTATTTGTGGCGTTCATCCAATACATCCACCAACATGGTCTCCAGACACATGCGGAGTTCTGTATACTGGGCCCGGTTCTCTTGGGTGAAGTCGGGTACCATAGGCGTGCCAATGTATGACGCTGACTGTGGATACATCGGCGAGCGTTGGGGGAGAGGCCTCCTAGGCGAGTCTCCTCCCGCTCCTTGGTATGGGCTGGTACCGGCAGTGTACCATGGCCCGCTTGTCCAGGTGCTGTTCCTCGGTGCGGGTCGTGCGTCGTGCTCACCCGTGTATAGAGTCGGGGGTCTGTAGCGCAGCTCCGCGGGAGTATAGCCTGGGCTGTACCGGACCTCCTGGTCCGGTAGAGTACTGTGCTGTCTTCGGGCGTGGTTCTCCTCCTCTTCCTCTTCGTCTTCAGTTAGGTCATCCAGTGCTTGTAGTCTCTGGTTTAGCCTCTCCACAGGATATGCTGCTCCTTCCCGGTTGCTAGGTCTCGCTTGGACCGGTGGGGGGAG
Organism: Notolepis coatsorum; assembly: GCF_963971535.1. Lineage (NCBI taxonomy): Eukaryota > Metazoa > Chordata > Actinopteri > Aulopiformes > Paralepididae > Notolepis > Notolepis coatsorum. Next base: position 207,013,115 of record NC_140169.1, on the reverse strand, counting down.
GTGGTCTGTGGGGGGTATAGACCTCGTCTGTTGGTCAAGTTCAGGGTTGTTTACTCGGCTAGGGGATGCCGCCCTGGAGGTGTGTCTAGACGAGTTCCTGGAGCCTCTGGCGGAGGGAGAGGGTGTTGTCCGTCTGATCAGCTGTTCTATTAGTTGCGACTGCTGTCTGTCGCGCGCTGCGTCCCGTTGAGCACCGGCTCGTTCTCGGGCCACATTCTCTTCCATCTGAATGCGTCTTATGTCTAGACGTATCTGCTCGTGTTCGCTTCGCTGCTGGATCTGCAGTCGGTCGCGTTCAGCAGCGGCGTTCAGGCTGATGAGGAAGGCCTGCTGTAGGGTCCTCTCTGCCTCGCTGGGAGAAGGCGGTTGTATAGGGGAGCCTTCCCTCTGGGTACTCCTTGCGGAGCCTTGGAGCTCTATCTCCACGGTGCTCTCCCCGTCTTCTTCCGTGCCGAGTTCTCTCTCGGTAGCGTTGTATTCCTCCCGGGACTCATCGGGGACTACTTCTTCAGTACTGGCGGGGTGTGAAGTCATGTCTGGTTCCCACTGGTCCCCACCGTGAACTTGGTCAGTTACATTAGAGCCCGTAGGGGCCTCTATGGTCGGGGTAGTCTGGGCGTTGGGGTTAGACATACTTTTACTTTCTAGTTTTACCGCGTTTACTGTTAGTAGAAGACTAGGTTGTTGACTGACAGCGTAGGCCTCTAAGTACTGAGGGAGCCGTCGTTCGCGCTGCGGGCGTTGGTTAGGAGGATCGTTTCGTGGAGTGTTCATCATAGGCCATTTCAATATTAATAACACTATATTAATATTACACTAATTACCATCCGGCTCGAAGGACCAATTGTAACTGAGGGGTACAATTCCCTGACTGTATTACTAGATATGATACTTACTACCACTACCTTTGTACTTAATATTCGGCCACCCAGTACACGGCATAAAGATATTACGATGAACACTGTCACGTAGATGAAACGGATCCAACACAAATGTACGAATTAGAAATAGGTCTTTATTTCTACACAGCGATGGTGTGTAGAGCAAGCACTTAATCAAATCAATCACATTTATGAATGGAATTAGTATACACTTTTATGGCAAGAGTATTCGTCGGTATATCAATAGAGAATGTCCAATCTCTGAAGGCGCAGGTGGTACATATACGACCTGGAATAGTTTAAGGAATAACAGCAATGATACTTTAATGATTATATACTGGATACACTAGAGGGGGTTAATCCGGTCGCTTGTAAGCCGACAGGAGTAGGAAGGGGGGGGGGGTAGAATCCGGCTGCCTCATCCGGCCAAGGGTATCCCAGGTGAACCCACTGTAGTGCCGTTCAATGCGCCGGCGATCCTTGGACCACAGATGAAAGCAGGTGGACTCTTTGTGGGCCGGCGTCATCCGGTCCACGGAGGAGAGACGTGAAGCGACCTCGTCTTGCAGAGCGTCTCCTCACCTTGCGTCCTCTCCAGGGGGGGGGGTTCCAACACACGGCAGTGTCGGGGGTCTTTATCCATGGAATAATCAATGTACACAAAGCATAATCCGTGCCTGGGAAGGCGGGCTGTCGTCGGTAGAATAATCCGGTATACAGGTCCACTCGCTCGTCGGCTCTGGGGCTCCTCGGGTGCAGCTTCACGTGGGGTCAACCACCCTGGGTAAGCAGCCAGTTCTCTGCCCGAAACGATGGGGTGCTGACTACGGTAGTATTCTCACCGCACGAAGCACTATATATTAACAGACTATTATTAGCTTAATAGACTACGTCCAACTCGACGATATAGTGCCAAATATGACTATTCAAATATTAATATACACGATGTCTCAATACCGATGGTAGGCGAACTTGGCCTTACTCCCACACGTGGCGTCGCGGGGAGGCTTTACGTCTGTGACTCTATTGGAGGGTAAGAAACTGGACTGAAAAGAAAGTCCTACTTTAGTAGCGCAGTATATATACGCACTATGAACAAATAGTCCCATTAGTGGTGCGGTAGCCAGATTCCTACGCGGAACTAGGACTTGTTCGTACATGTGGAGCGGTACGTTTGAACTGGGTCTGAGGGGTATGGCAGCCTGGCACCAAGGTCTCGACCAATAGTAGAATGGAGACTATTATGGGACGTTCAGTAGGCTAGAATGGATATTCAATGCATATTGTACAAGGAATATACAAGGGATATCAGGGAATATTAGAGAATATACAAATACAATTAAATATATATATATAAATAAATATATATATTCGGTTTAATCTGGCCCTTCACAACAGTTATTCTATAACCCTAGTTAGTAGTTACATGATACTGGCTGAGCGTCTCGCTCTTAGCGCCCTGAGGTCCCTTGGGGGTGCTTCCGCTTATGGAAATCAAACTGGGAAGGGTGAGGCGTGACCACTTCCGCCGTCATATAGGGACGCATGGGGGTGGCGCGGTCACGTGCAAGTGGGTGCATTTGTTTTTGTTTCGTGTGCACGCTAGGTGCGAGGAGATAAGAGGTTATCTCAGTAGCAGAGCGAGACGCTCAGCCAGTATCATGTAACTAGGGTTATAGAATAACCATACGTTAGTGTGGGTACTATTTGAGATCTATATTGTATCTTTATTCTTTATTATTCCGCCGATTTTTGTCCAGTAACTCCTGCCAGAGCTTTCACACCACACACAAGTGTAAGGTATCAAAACGACCGGCTTGGTCCAACTTGACTAGTTTGGCTACAAATCTACTCTAAACGGGCAATTTTGGTCCATAGGAATGAATGGCGGAATGTTAATAACTAGAGTAGAGAAACTGAATTTTTTTGTTTTACCATCACCTTTTGTAAATTGCGACAGTGATCTCAATATAAATGGCATTTCTATCTCAACTTATGGCCATTTCTTTGACAGTCATGCTCCACATACACACTAATGGACTCTCCACTCTAGCTGAAATCTGTGATTTCGCCGCTCCTTCCCTTGTCTTCCGATCGCCACACGGGCCACAATTGTCAACGGAATTACACAATATCGCACATAACCCTTCATGAACTTCCTCAAGTGCTCATTTAAAAAAAAACGAAGCTTCATCTCTTATCGTTTTGCTTTAATCATGATGAGAGTGAAGGAAGCGCAGCCTCATTGAAATGCATTGGGGATGGATTTGCGTCAGTTAGGATTTGAATCAATTAAGGCTTGCAGGTGTGCATGCGACTTAAGGGAGGTGTCAATCAACTCAGTACTGCCATGACCTAGCCATGACCTCTCAGAGGCTTAACCCTTTAACTATACCACTTACATTAGACACCCTAGCAACACCCTAGCATGAACCGTTTGTCGTAGAGACTTGCGGGTTGTGCCATTGTACTCAGTAGGGATATCCTCTTTCATTGGTTTATGTTGACTATGCCCCATATGATTAGGCCATGCCCCCTTTTGTATCTTTTGAACCATTTGTCATAGAGACTCGTGAGAGACCCTCTCCCGTTGGCCGGCGGTGCACAGGCATCACCCACACTTTCACAATTTCCCCTGTGGAATTGTCTAGTTACTTTTTGTTGTTGTTCTAAGAAGATGCTGCTGAAATATGCTTCTGTTCAGTGCAATACATTTTTTCATTCAGTTTTTGATTACCTGTGCACATTTATTTATAACATTATTTATTTATTTTGATTTATACAAGTATTTATGATTTTATGTTCTATCAGATGATAATGTTACTGTATCCTGATAAATGCTGCTGTTAAGTGCCTATAACTATTTATTTTCCATTATGTTTTTTTTGTTAGTTTTTGATTTATAAGTGAAGAGACAGAGTTAAATAAATGTTCATTCAAGTTCATAAATATTGACTCATTTGTCAAATTAAATTGTTGTATTTTATCAGATGCAAAATGCAAATACGTAAATATGGCATTATATATCAGAAGTGAGTAAGAAAATGAGAAAATATTGATGGTTAAGAATGAGACTGAATAATGACATCACACAATAGTCTAATGATTAGACTGTTGTGTGATGTCATTACTCATTAGTATTAGACTCTAATCCTAATGAGATATTCCTCTAAATATGACTTCGAAGACACAATTTCAGGAAAAGAGTAAAAAAATATCCGGCGGCACACGGTTTCGGGGGCCCCCATAGCTCTCAGGTTTCGGGGGCCCCCATAGCTCTCAGGTGATAACTCAAACCCTAATGTTGGTGTGTTCCTTTAAGATCACAGTCCTGTATGCTACTTAACCCTTTCACTGCCACACTACCAAATGGTTAACCCGTTCACTGCAACAATACAGCAGGTTAACCCTTTCACTGCCACACGACAAAGGGTTAACCCTTTCAAATGTTACTTGTCCTTTCGGACAAGTTATGTTTTTGTAGGTTTTTTTTATTGATTTTTGCTACCGGGCAGTCCGGTAGAGAGAGAGGAGGAATGGGAGATAGACCGGGGAAGACATTCGGCAAAGATCACCGGGTCCGGGAGTCGAACCCGGGTCGGCCGTGTGGCACCGTAGGGCTGTATGCAGTGCGCCACTCGGGCGCCCCAAAGGGTTAACCCTTTCACTACCACACTACAGAAGGTTAACCCTTTCACTGCCACACTACAGAAGGTTAACCCTTTACTATCACACTACCGACTGTAACCGTCGGTAGTGTGATAGTAATGGGTTAACCTTCTGTAGTGTGGCAGTGAAAGGGTTAAAGGCCCCGGAGTTAGAACGGTCTTTGGTGAATGTCACCCTAGCTGGTCCTGGAACCATCTTGAGTCAAAGCTGCAGCACTTTGTTCCTTTAAATCAGTTGTTTTTTTATTTTCAGTCTTATGCCAGACATGTGCTCCTGACTTATCACTTTTCAATTGTAAGTGATATATTTTACCACTTTGTATTTTAACTGTATTGTATTTTTATCTGCGACCAGCAGCTCTATAGCTCGCTTTGTTGGTTGGTTGGTTCACAAAATTGTCACCATTCTCTAACGGCCACTGTTTCCATCCTAGGAGGCTGTGATTTGGCATGGAAGTCAAGTGTGTGTGTGTGTTCGTGCGTGCGTGCGTGTGTTTGTTTGTTTGTTTGTTTGTTTGTTTGTTTGTTTGTTTGTTTGTTTGTTTGTTTGTTTGTTTGTTTGTTCGTGCGTGCGTGTGTTTGTTTGTTTGTTTGTTTGTTTGTTTGTTTGTGCGTGCGTGCGTGCGTGCGTGCACCATGTTTAAGCTATAACCTCTGCTGTCATGCTGGACCAGGTCTCTCTGGGAAAGGAGCTTGCATCTCACTGGGACTTCCTGGTAAAATTAAGCCAAAATACAATTTAATTCCACTCTATTTAGATTTAAACGCACTTCCATCAGTGTTTCTCATGTAACCCCTTACTGTAAACCCTCACCACCTCAACCACTCTAATTTAAAATACATATCCACACATACCTTCCCAGCAATGGGATCTAGACATTACTTTCTAGAGAGGCTCTGCGTGGACCCATATGATCATAATCTTCAACATTGTGATCTTCATCATCATCATTGTGATCTTCATCATCGTGATCTTCATCATTGTGATCTTCATAATCATCATCATTATTATCATGATTCACATCATAATCATCATCATCATCATCATCATCATCATCATCATCATCATCATCATCATCATCATCATGTGTTTCTCCTACTTCCCACTAGATGGTGCTGCAGACCAATACACAGACTCCTCTTCTCCTCTCCCCTCCTCTTCATTTATATGAATGAAGGAAGTCTGCTGTAATGACTTTACATTAATTTGATTTCTCTATAGGAACCATGAAACAGCTTGACATTATGAAGAAATAGGCTGAAAAGGACATTAACTGGTGAGATTAATAGAAACCGAGAGAGAGAGAGAGAGAGAGAGAGAGAGAGAGAGAGAGAGAGAGAGAGAGAGAGAGAGAGAGAGAGAGAGAGAGAGAGAGAGAGAGAGAGATTGAGAGAGAGAGAGAGAGAGAGAGAGAGAGAGAGAGAGAGAGAGAGAGAGAGAGAGAGAGAGAGAGAGATAAATAGATCAAACGACAGCAGAGGGATCAGGTGTCTGGTTTATCGAAGCCTTGTCTGTCAAGGCTGTCATCAGGGATTAGCACTACACACACACACACACACACACACACACACACACACACACACACACACACACACACACACACACACACACACACACACACACACACACACACACACACACACACACACACACACACACACACACACACACACACACACACACACACACACACACACACACACACACACACACACACACACACACACACAAAGCAGGTGGGCTGATGGCTAGCTCACACGGATGTGTGAAAGGAGCTGCCTCAGTTCTTTCTCCTATCCTCTTCTCATCTCCTCCCGTCCTCCTCTTCTCTTTTCCTCTCCCTTCTTCTCCTTTCCATTTTATCCTCTTCTCCTCTCCTCTCCTCTTAGCTTTGCTATTATAGAATTGCGTTTTAATTTTCAAATTCACATTATAATTTGTATGAAGTCTAAACACTTCCATATGTGTAGAGTGACAGTGTTGTTCTCAATGAGTCCAGCTCAGTCTGACGTTAAAACTCCCCCATTCAGAGACCTTCACAATCCTGCCTTGTCAAGGATGTCAAATATATAGTAATTCTGGGAGGATGTGTGTATGAGAGAGAGATGAGAGGAGAGGAGAGGAGAGGAGAGGAGAGGAGAGGAGAGGAGAGGAGAGGAGAGGTGAGGAGAGGAGAGGAGAGGAGAGGAGAGGAGAGGAGAGGAGAGGAGTGGAGGAGAAGAAAGGAAAGGAGAAGGGGGGAGAGGAAAATAGAAGGGGAGGAGATAGAGGAGAAGAAAAGAGGATAGGAGAAATAGCTGAGGTAGCTCCTTTCACACATCCATGTGAGCTAGCCATGATTAATTTGTGTGTGTGTGTGTGTGTGTGTGTGTGTGTGTGTGTGTGTGTGTGTGTGTGTGTGTGTGTGTGTGTGTGTGTGTGTGTGCGTGCGTGCGTGCGTGTGTGTGAGTGAGTGAGTGAGTGTTGTCAGGAGTCTCTAACTACAAGATTGAACAGCAGATGGCAAGCTCTACAACTCAAACATATACAGTAAACACAACTTATACCCAGAGTTCTTTGCAATAGCTCTTTATCATATTTGGATATCTCATGTGCTTTCATCATGTGAGTATGATAGGTCTAGCATTCATAAGGGGTCTGGTATCCTGTATTGAGGTGACATTTCCTGTCACTCGGGTCTCAGAGAGCCGAATTGACACCATTTATTTGTTTATTTATATTTTTGTTTATTTTAACATTTGACACCATTCTAATTTTTTGAATTTGTAATCCTCTCTATAGTTGACTTTGAACAAATCTAAATAAAAGTGTTTGGGAGCTGTTGATTGCATTCCCTACACCTTTTACAAAAGTATTTGGTTCGAGCATTCCTCCAGCAACACCACACAGAAGTGATGGAGGTGACTTTCTCTCTGCCCCTTAATTTCTCTCTCTCTCTCTCTCTCTCTCTCTCTCTCTCTCTCTCTCTCTCTCTCTCTCTCTCTCTCTCTCTCCGACAGGACTGCCCCTTCAGCTGGCTCGTTATCGATGGCTCCTATTAGCCTGGTCTCGATCCCTTGGACGGCCCCTTCAGCTAGCAGGGTCTCGTTTCCCAGAACCGCTCTCTGTGTGGGTTCTTTGGCCCCAGTTGCTAGCATGGCCCATACAGCTAGCTCAGCCTCTCCTACTAGCTTAGCCTATACTGCTAGGACTGCCCCATTCAGCTTGCAGGATCGGTACTATTAGGGTCGCTCCTTCAGCTAGCAGGGCCCCAACTGCTAGCACAGCCTTGGGTGCCAGCCCAGCTACTGCTCCTGGCACGGGAGGGAAGTCGCCTGGCCCACTGTGGAGCCCGGGACGGGGGTTCCCGACGCCAAAGCCCCAGGGGGAGACGAGGGTCCCGTCACCATAGGTTGTTTTCGCCGCCCTGGCCTCCTACTCCAGGTCCCGCTCCTACCCCCGAGGAGGTCCCTGAGCCTGCTTCTATGCCTGGTCCTGCTCCTACGCCTGAGTCTACGCCGAGGTCTTCGCCAGGGCCCATGCCGAGGTCTACGACGACCTCTACGCCGTGGTCTACACCGAGTTCTACGACATGGTCTACGCCGAGGCCCACGTCTGGGTCTGCGCCGCGGTCTACGCCTGGAGAGACCCACGTCCGGGGTCCTACGCCGGGTTCCGCTTCCGGGGAGACCCCAGCCCCAGGTCCTACTCCTGGGCTGTCGCCTCCGCCCCCCTGCTCCAGCCCCCCTCGTCGGCCCTCTGTCCCCGTTTCCAGTCTCCCTGATCCTGTGTCCCGTTCTCCCTTCTCCAGACCCCTCTCCGGTCCTGTTCCCCGGCCCCCCTTCTCCTATGCCCCTCCTGGGTTATTTTCTCCACCCCCCCTGCTCCAGTTCCCCTCGCTCCTCTCCTCAGCCCCCCCGGCCCCGGCCCCAGTCCCATTGGTCCTTTTCCCTGGCCCCGCTACTCCAGCCCCCTCTCCAGCCCCTTTCCTCAGCCCCCCTTCTCCTATGCCCCTCCTGGGTTTTTGTCGCCGGCCCCCTGCCCCAGGGCCCCTCATCCTAGCCCTGTTCATCCTGACCTTTTCCCCCGGACTCTCCCAGTTTTCACCTTCCATTGATCCTGGCCCCCCGTCTTGCCCATCCCCGGGCGGTCTTATGGGCCGTCTGGTAGCCGTCCCTTGAGGGGGGAGTACTGTAATGGGGTTTTCCCCTGCTCCTCACTCTCCCCCACCTTTGCACAGACTTTCCCCTGCTCCTCACTCGCCCCCACCTTTGCCACCTACTGGACAGTTACCATCACTACTCCTTGGCTTCCTTATACATTTGTCCCTGGTTAGATATTCCTTGTCCCTCTGTGTCAGTTCCCTATTACTCAGTCTCCCTGTCTGTCTGTTACCCCTGGTGCTCCCTTGTCTATTCTAAGTGTTAGTTCCTTGTGTTGTTGTATGGTTGTTGTTGTTATATAGCAGGGGTCGGCAATTAGGTCTGGCCACGGGCCAAATTTCCCCAAAGCCATTGAATGACGGGCCAGGACCAAATACAATGGCTAATTTAATATAATGATAGTGAAAAATGCAGCACCGCGGCGGGTGCTATGATGCACTCGCAAATGGGGGACCCTGATGTAAACAAGACAAACGTCTTTCTCTGGTCTGCATCCTCTTAACAATTGTGTGTATTGAGCCGTACTGTATTGTACCCATTCTGCAATCTGTTAAATAAAGTTTTCATTCATTCATTCATTCATGAACAGCAGATCAGCTGTTGCAGATCACCGCGGCGAGTGCATACACACCTGAACAGCAGATCAGAATGCATGAAAACACGACTCACCATAACTGCCCTGGGCTTGTTCAGTCCTCCAAAATCCCTGCTAATGTTTGAAACATGTCAAATATCCACTCGCCACCCTCCAATTCCAGATTGCCGTTGAATGCAGCTACTTTATCTGCCAACTTGAACACAGTTATCATCATTGCCTCGTCGTTTGCTATCTTGTTGCCACATATTATGCAGAGAGGACCTCGGCACGCAAGAGTCACCAGGCTGTTTTTGCGATAAACCCGTATTTTAAGTATGACTCCTGTTTATTAAAAGAAGCTTTATGTCTTGGAGGTCGTAGGCTCCTCTTCTGGCTCCTCAGTTGGTATTTCCCCATTGCAAAGAAGCTATCCAAAGACGTTTTTTTTTTTTTTACACATATTTGCTAACGTTAGTCGCTCTCATCCTGAACGTGGAAGTGAAAGTGCGTTAGGTAAAATATACACGCATTGGTTCTCCCAGTCCACGTGACCATTTCTAGCATTTAAATTGGCTATAGTGACAGACATAAATATGATGAATAGATAGATACAGCTTCACAAAGACACTCTGGCGTCACAAGTGAATATTTCCCGCGCGTAAAATAAATATCATATTCTCAAAATAAACTGACGGGCCAGAAATTATTGCTGGCGGGCCAATATCGGCCCACGGGCAGCCTATTGCCGACCCCTGTTATATAGCATTACTGGCAATCGCGTCTCGCTCTGCCATATTGAGATAACCTCTTATCTCCTAGCACATAATGTGCTCACGAAACAAACAAATCCACTCACATGCACGTGACCAAGCCACGCCCCTGCGTCTCCCTATATGACGCCGGAAATGGTCACGCTCCACCTTCCTCTTTTCGTTTCAAACACGGAAGTAGCAGTGCACTCCGTGAACTAGTTGTTATGAAATGCAGGGAGAAATTACACAATGTTGGGTATTCGCCAGAAGTTCACCAGCCCCTGGAATCTTCTCGGCACATCCTAACAGCGCAACGGGCCTGTCCTGGGTTTTCCTCGTCTTGTGACAGCGGACCGAGGGACGTCGCGTGACGGTTAGCAGTCGAGCTAAGTCGTGCACAGGTAGGGCCTGCGCTATCAGGCATTGATACTAGCATGAGTAATACTGCTCATTGTCCCGTGAGACAACCGAGTGATGTATTGGCGCGAGGGGCAGGATATTTGGGAAAACATGGTCGTCATGACTCTTTTTTGTGTGTTTTTCCAACTATCCTAGAGCGTGCAGCTAATGCTAATGCTACAAAGCTGGGACCCCGTTCCCCTTGTTCCCCACCGAGGGCTGTCTTTACTAAAAGGTCTTCCCTCCTCTTAACCATTCATGCTGACGGTCAATCGGTGTCTAATGTTGGGGGTTTAACGAGGGCTTGTTTACCATTTACATGGGTGGATGGGCTGAGGCTCAGGGCAGGTGTGCTTTTTGTGAATCTATTAATTGAAAATGGGGACAGGGGCTGACACCCAGTTGCTAGCTAGGCCTGGGTCTGCCTGTGAGAATGCTGTGCTGTCAAGCGGCTCCCACGCCACACGTTCTGCGTCTGGTGAGCCTGGTGTTGTGTCTGTCGACGGAAAAGGTTGTCAGCGGGGGAACTCGAGGCCCAGGAGGTCGCAGCGTGAGTTCCCCCAGCCCGCCCTCGCCAGGCCGGGTATCACGTTAGTGCCTCCCCCGACCGGAAGACCGGCGGTGGTCAGTCAGGCACACGTGGTTTGGGTGGTAGTAGTATCACTACAGGGCTACGGTGTGTAGGAACCCACCCTATCGGGCAGTGTGGGGACCACACGCCTTTGCATGTCCAGCTGCAGAGCAGGCTATCCTCAGCAGTCCATGCCGGGAAGATGTTCAATAGGGGAGCTTATGTCACCAAGTGTGATGGGCGCTTTCCCGGTATCAGACCGGCCCTTTCTGTCAGGGTCCCCCCTTGGGTGCGATTGCCTCGTTGGTAGTGTCAGGGTGCGATATCCCGGCTCCGCGAGACGCCCTGCTTGCGCGGTTGGCGAGTCCAGGGTTGGCAACGCACAGCGGGTGGGACCGGGCCTCCTATCTACAGTTCCTGGCAGACCGGCGGCAGTTGGCGGCGGGTGCGCTTTGGGATTATCATCACGTATGGCTACAGCAGTGCCATATGTCGAGGTGGATGGAGAGAATGCTGAGGCGGGGGCTTGTGTTGCAGTTTGCACAACCCCACCCTCCGTTTTTGGGTTTGGTACAGACCCTTTTGTCAGGGTCCGCAGCAGTGACAGCTCTGGCCGACGAGATCCAATCTCTGTTGGCAAAGCAGGCCGTCGTCGTGGTCCCATGAGAGGACGCGGTGAGCGGCGTTTCCTCCCGGTATTCTCTGGCGCTCGAGAACCCATACTGGACCTGTCCCATGGAAGGTTCAGAATGTTGACCTTCTCCCACCTGTTAGGCGCTGTCAGGTGGGGGACTGGTTCACCTCCATAGACCTGTAGGATGCGTATTTGCATCCCGATCTTCCATCCTAGGACATACCTACGCTTCCTTTGCAGGGCTTAGCGTACGGGTACCAGAGGCTGCCGTTCGGCTACTCTCTGGCTCCCCGCATCTTCACCAAGTGCGTGGAGACCGCGCTGGGGCCTCTGCGTCGTCGGGGGATACAAATTTTATTCTACCCTGGATGACGTTCTGGTCCTCGGCGGGTCAGGGAAGATCGCCAGGTCTCATACCAGGCAGGTGGTGGAATTCCTCACCAGCCTGGGTTTTGCTGTAGACTGGAAGTAGAGTACTCCTCTTCCCAGTCAACGGGTGGAGTACTTGGGCTTATTTCTAAGCTCAAGGTCTATATGGGCATCCCTCTCAGAGCGGCGGCGAGTGGGTGGTTCTCGGTGCGCTCGGGAGGTTCCGTCCTAGGGCGGTTACGGCGCTGTCCGTGATGCGCCTGCTCGGTATTATGGCATCTGCTCACTCTGTGGTCCCTATATATAATGAAAGGTTATCCTATAACCTAGTTATATGAATACTGGCTGAGCGTCTCGCTCTTAGCGCCCTGAGGTCCCTTGGATGGTTTTTCCGTGTATGGAAATCGTTCTGAGGAAGGTGGAGCGTGACCATTTCCGGCGTCATATAGGGAGACGCAGGGGCGTGGCTTGGTCACATGCATGTGAGTGCATTTGTTTGTTTCGTGAGCACATTATGTGCTAGGAGATAAGAGGTTATCTCAATATGGCAGAGCGAGACGCTCAGCCAGTATTCATATAAATAGGTTATAGGATAACCTTTCGTTATGTTTACTCTGTCTAGTGTTTAGTCTTTTCTTGTATCTGTTTCCTTTCTTGTTGTCTCTCTCCCCATGTGTGTCTCGTTTTGCTGATTGCCCTGCTGTGTCTCATGTGTTAATTGTTCCCCCTATATCTGTTGTGCTTTCCCTGTCCTCCAGTGTCGGTTCATTGTTTGTGTTCATGTCCATGTTCCTGTTTGCTATCATGTTCTGTCAGTTACTCTGTTCCTGGATCCTGTGACTCCTGTCCAGTATCTGTCCAGTATTTTGTAGTAAGTGTTTCTAGTGTTAGTTTTCAGTTTGTCACCATCTTTGTTTTACGTGGTTACAGTTCGTTTTTGGTCAGTGTTTCTTTGTAGATTAGTTGTGTTTTTTTCCCTACCAGCTGTGCTGTGGTTTTTGGTTCATGTTTTGTATTTTGCTCTCTGCCAGCCATTGCTGTGCTATCCTTGTTTTGTTGCTGAAGTAAAGCTTTATGTTTTTGACTTCACCCCTGGCTCCACGTCTCGTTTTGCCTATTGCCTTCTCCTCGTCCTGTTCTGCGTTTGGGTCATCCGCCAACACCAATCGCTAACACTAGTAGTCTATGTAAAGTCCTCTACTAGTAAACTAGTGACCACTGCTGTCCCTGTCATCTGCTGTCAACACCACCATTCCTCCCAGGTGTCAGGCTCCTTATTCACGTCCATTCATTTTGAGGATCAAGTCTAAATATGATACTTCTGAAGTACTGTATAAACAAACTATACAGTGATATTATTCTGTGCAATATATGTTTCTGTATATGTTTTAGGTATGTCTTTTGTTGCCATTTTCAAATCATCAGTAAAGGAACTATTTCTCACTTGAGGTGTAGTTTGCCCAACTGTCAACTTCTCATAGAATGTTCAGAATCGTTCTTCCAGCCAGTAGGGGACCATGTAACCACTCCTCAAACATTCCATGCAAGGCAAAGATGCACAGCACACTCAAACCCACAACAAACTGAATCCAAATTGTCTGTTTTATTGAAATCGGAGTAGTTTGTTTATACTTATGTATAAGTATGTAGATACATTATGTAGGCTACTTATTGTTTCAATCTAATCAAAAGTCTCTATTCTCATTCAATTTACCCAGTTAAATGGATGTAATGGTTTAAACTACATATCTTGCTAAACTGGGTTTATGAGAGCAAACATCTGAGGCTAAACTGCCCCCACACCTGTCGCTCTCTGTTGCATAATGATATCACACACACACATTATTATAACATCACACATATTATGTAAACACAATAAATGAACATGAAACGCAATAGGGACACAGTATGAACCCTGTAGACAAAACATGAATCAAATGAGCCAGGGCTTGATGTTGAAAGACTATGATCACACAGACACACACACACACACACACACACACACACACACACACACACACACACACACACACACACACACACACACACACACACACACACACACACACACACACACACACACACACACACACACACACACACACACACACACACACACACACACACACACACACACACACACGCACACACACACACACACAGACACACACACACACACACACACACACTGAAGTGGCCTTGGAATCGCTCCTCTCTTTAATTTCCTCTCCTCTCCTCCCCCTCCCCTCCTCTCTGCTCCACTCTCCTCCTCTCCTCCCTTTAATTTCCACTCCTCTCCTCTTCCTCTCCTCCTCCCCTCCTCTCCTCTTCTCTCTCGTCTCCTCTTCTCTCCTCTATCCTCTCTCCTATTCTCCCCTTCCTCTATTCTCTCCTCTTCCTCTCCTCCCCTCCTCACCTTCTTTCCTCTCTCTCATCTTCTCTCCATCTCCTCTCCTCTCCTCTTCTCTCCCCGGCATTCCTCTCTTCTCCTCTCCTCTCCTCTCCTCCCCTCTCCTCTCTATTCTCCCCTCTCCTCTCTCTCTTCTTTCCTATCCTCTCCTGTCCCCTCCTCTCCCATCTCTCCTCTACTCTCCTCCTCAACAAACAAGATGCAGTACCTTATCTGTCCAATAGGCTGTACGCTTGTCTTTATCTAATGCATGACTGACCTATGTCACACACACACACACACACACACACACACACACACACACACACACACACACACACACACACACACACACACACACACACACACACACACACACACACACACACACACACACACACACACACACACACACACACACACACACACACACTCACACACACACACACACACACACACACACACCTGCTCCAGGACGAAGGGTGCATGTTGACTCTCCTCTCTCTTCTTTCCTCTCCTCTCCTGTCCCCTCCTCTCGCATCTCTCCTCTACTCTCCTCCTCAACAAACAAGATGCAGTACCTTATCTGTCCACTAGGCTGTCTTTTTCTAATGCATGACTGACCTATGTACTACTTTGTCTCATCAGTATAAATTGTGTGCGTGTGTGTGTGTGTGTGTGCTATTATTTAACAATTGCATCAGAGTTCATACTCAATGTCCACTCCTAGCCAGTTGTGATGTCAGCAGGGAGACATGCAGAGATACATGTAGGATAGATGTTTTCTCTGTCTTCACAGTGAGAGCAGATTCTTACTCCTCAGGAGACAACTGCTGGACCTTTGATGCTCACAACAACATGGTTGAACTACTCCTGAGATAGAAGGGAGGGCGGGATAGAGGGGGAGAGAGAGAGAGATAGAAAGAGAGAGAGGGGGGATTGAGATAGAAAGAGGGAGGGATAGCGGGGAATAGAGTGAGACAGAGAGAGATAGACAGAGAGGGAGAGAGAGAGGAAGAGAGGGGGAGAGAGAGGGAGGGGGAATAGAGTGAGACAGAGAGAGAGAGAGAGAGAGAGAGAGAGAGAGAGAGAGAGAGGCTATAAATAGCTTATCCATGGTGTATAACACTTATGTAGCTTAGTGATGGTGTAATACACTTATATGTAGCTTTTTAAGGGTGTATAACACTTATACGTATAATGGTGTATAACACTTATATATGTGGTATCTACCATTACCTCATATTCACCTCTCAGAACGTCTCAAGGCGCCTTTCTTGTGTCTTAAAAAGATGTCAGCCCTAGTTCTTGTCAACATGAATGAATTAATGAATTAATGAATGAATTAATGAATGAATGAAAAAGTTTATTTTTGAACATGTAATTCTCCATATTCCTCCAAACAAATCACGGTATCTAGCTCCGTCAAACCAAACAATCGTAACAACAAATAATATTTTTTTAAACATTAAAAAAACATAAAAAAAGGAATTATAAACAACAGGTGTTTGGTTAGCAGACATGTCCAAAAAAGGAGTAGAGGGAAGCTAAGCTTATTGATCCCTACCCCCTTACATTTATATTTGTTCTTCCATACATTTTACTAGATATAACATAATTTAGTATATTACAATATAGAATATACTTTTACTTATAGTACAAAAAATTAAAAAATTAAAACTTGATTCACTTGACAGCAGTGCATATAGTACAGCACTACATAACACAATATAACACAACCTGCCTGGTTAAACCCTTTCACTGCTGCACTACCAAACGGTTAACCCTTTCACTGCCACACCTATCACACTACCAACGGTTACCATTGGTAGTGTGATAGTAAAGGGTTAACCTTCTGTCGTGTGGCAGTGAAATGGTTAAACACAATATCACATCATCTGCAAACAACCTCACTCTGTCATTATGACCTCTGATGGAAACACCCTTTTGTATCCAATTAATTGCCAAAAAAGGATAGGTCCAATATGCTCTCTCTCTGCCAAAAAAGGATAGGTCCAAGATGCTCTCTCTCTCTCTCTCTCTCTCTCTCTCTCTCTCTCTCTCTCTCTCTCTCTCTCTCTCTCTCTCTCTCTCTCTCTCTCTCTCTCTCTCTCTCTCTCTCTCTCTCTCTCTCTCTCTCTCTCTCTCTCTCTCTCTCTCTCTCTCTCTCTCTCTCTCTCTCTCTCTCTCTCTCTCTCTCTCTCTCTCCTCTCTCTCTCTCTCTCTCTCTCTCTCTCTCTCTCTCTCTCCCTCTCTCCCTCTCTCCCTCTCTCCCTCTCTCTCTCTCTCTCTCTCTCTCTCCTCTCCCTTCCTTCCATCGTCATTGCTTTCTCAAACACGCACGCACACGTACACACGTACACACGTACACACACACACACACACACACACACACACACACACACACACACACACACACACACACACACACACACACACACACACACACACACACACACACACACACACACACACACACACACACCTGCTCCAGGACGAAGGGTGCCCGTTGACTTGGGATGATGTAACTTAATACTCCTAAACACTGTGGTGGTGATTTGTCAAGTTAGAGAGAGAGAGCGAGAGAGAGAGAGAGAGCGAGAGAGAGAGAGTTGAAGGCAGGGATACAAAATAGTTTGTTTGTGTGTGTGTGTGTGTGTGTTACGGATGGTGTCCTTATGTTTATATATATGGGGGTTATGTATGTTATCTGTTGTGTGTATATAGCCATGTTTTGGTTGTTCTGTTTTTGTAACATATCCCATTCTCAGGTGTCTCCCAGTTGCAGCAGCAGCTGGTCAATCAGCAACTCACCCCAGTGCAACGGCAGCTGAAGCTGATCTGCAATCAACATCCACTCTCCCTTTATATATCCCATTTTGTGCAGTGTTAGTTAGCCCTTTTGGCTCATTGTGGTGGTGGGTGTCTCTCTGTGTCTTTGGTGATAATTCTCTGTGTGTCGTTTGGTATAGAGCAGTGGCCCTTCAGAGGTAAAATATCTGGTTCTTAGGTATATAGAGCAGTGGCTCTTCAGAGGTAAAATCTCTGGTTCTTAGGTATATAGAGCAGTGGCTCTTCAGAGGTAAAAGCTCTGGTTCTTAGGTCACTGATTCTTGAGAGTCGGGACAAAACACTTTTTAAATATTATATTTTGAGAATGCACACTATATTAATTAGAGTTATATATTCATGTAGAGAAAGGTCTGAGCTATTTAACCATGTAAAGGTGCAGGCTCTACATAGAAAAACATTTTCAACAAATTCACATGTTTCCCTTTGAAACTTGATTTGTGTTAACTCCGTCAGACACACAAAAAAGTATATAATTCTAATTATTCCAGTCCAACAAGAATCTGAAGTTCTGAAGTATGTTGTAATAGTGTTTAGTTACTCTGGTATGCAATAAAATATAATATATAAACCTCAGGTGTAATTTCACACTATTCTGAAAACCCAGAGTTAGAAATATTAGCATTTTCAAACTTTGTTTTTAATTTTGATATGATAAAAAAAATATCATTAAGTAAATAAGACACAAGAGGATGAAGATCTAATGCTCCTTTATTACTTAAACAACATAAACTGAAGAAGGAATTTGTATTTTCCCCAAGATTAACAAAAATAAATATCTGAAGGTGTTGACAATGATCTGACGGTGTTGACGAGAAACTGACGGAGTTGACAAAATTGGATTTGCATCTCTGCTAAATTTTTTAAACAGATGGAAGTGACAATAATAAGAACTAATAACTCCTTGTCTTATACTGAACATTTTGTTAACTCAATTGTAATAAACAACAAACTTTACATACACTGTTTCCAACTATTACAAAATGCACCGTTTCCAACAACAAAAACAGTAATGGAGAACAGGACCCCTTCTTCTCGTCCCTGTTTTCATCTACCTCCTCTACACCACTTCCTGATCTCCACTTTCTCACCCACTTCTCCTCTTCCTTTCCTTCTGCATTTCTGATTAGTTTCACTATGATGTCTTGAACTGGGCAGAAACAGACATCCTTCTTGCCACATTTGGGCTGAACCACATTTCTGTTGGACCATGGGGTTGCAGAAATTCCACTTTCACATCTTGTTGCTCATTATACACATCGATGGTCTTGGCTAGCCACCAGTGGTCATCATATACTACTGCTAACCAGTCTCCATTACTAAGGCTGCTAACAGTCTTTACTGTCACCGTACCCTCAGGACCTTTCAAAGGTTCTTTGTCCAACTCCTCCATTACATCTTCCATCTCCATACCCTCTTCCATCTCATTTTCCATCTCCTCCCACAACATGGCCAGAGGTCTCTTCTTCCTTGCCCTCCGTGTATCACTCTGCTGTTCTCATGGGTTGCCATGGTAATAGGAGGTAGCTGGGCAGAAGCACTGGCAATCCAACATCTCGCTGCAAAAGCAGGATAGTTGTCTGTTGTGGATCCTGTCCTTATGTGCGATGATCTGGTGTATTTGTCTTGTTGAGGGAACCGGTTTGAGAGGATTCATGAGAAGTGTGTCGTATCTTTGCATGTCTTCTTCCACAATATGATACAGCTGAACACCATTCAGACTGTTTGAGACCTTTTTGAAGAATATGTGTCCATCAGTCACATAATTTCCTCTCAGGACCAGGTTGTCAGCTGTTCTTTTTACTGTTCCGCCAATGCCGTCTGGTGCGCCCTTACCATGAGAAGTGGGGAAGAAGTTCCACGTTTCAAACCCCAGTGTAGGTGGGATACCAGACAGAAGAAAAAAGTTCTTCTTGTTCTTGTTTGCTTGGACCATCAGACCAAAAGTGCACGGTGGTAACCTGTGGATATTTTGTCTTGATATCTTTTAGGACTGGATCCATTTGTGTCCAGATTGCTGCAGCATCATGTCTCTTTGACTCTGACAGTGTGCAAAACCCTGCCTTTCCACCCTTAGTGTAATACATTCTGGTATGGAGTGTTATCTGTGGCAGATTTTGTCCGAAATGGCAGGCCTGAACTTCAGCTTTATATTTGAATTTCCAGGATTATGAAAAGTCAACATGGACGATTGCTGTACTCTCATCACAGGACTCAATTGTGTTGCTGTATTCTTTTGACTGGTTTCGCAATGAACACACATGTGTTGTGGTTTCCTATCTGAGTTTTTGCTCATAGAGTTTGATGAGCAATGAAAGGCTGCCTCTGTGTTCGACGAGCTTAGTGTTCATGTCGATTCCATTGCATGTGTCTTCTTGAACTCTCTCCCACTGCCTCCATTGAACATCGATTTTGTCTTGCTCTTGGGTTGTAACTGTACCTTTGTTTAGACATTGTGAGCAGGCGCGAAGAAGGCAGGCCTCACTTGCTGGAGAGCAACAAACTAATTGAAAACTGTCATCCAGTTTGTTTGACTTCACAACACCAGACATTTTAAGGACCTCGAGCCTTAAGCATGCATTTTCATGTATTTGACACAGACATGTCTTCCGATCAGATGCTTTTGGTGCTGTGACATAGAAGGGCCTCAGAGCACAGAATGAAGAATAGCTCAGCTTTACAGTGGGGTTCTTAATCTGGAATTCAGTGTGGAGGTTGAGCATGGAGTCTAGCAGGATCATTATGTGCCGCTTGATCTTGTTCCTGGTGATTGTGTCAGTCTTATCCGTTGTCACACGTGTAGAGTTCAGGAAGAAATCCTGAACAGTCTGTGTTATACCCTGTATTAATGTTGGCTTTTTCTGAGGCTGCTCCTTTTCTCTCATTAACTTGTAGGTTAACTCAAACTCTTTCATTTGTTGAAGAAGACGATACTTTTTAAGAATCGTGTCTGATGACACACTCAGTGCTGGTTTTTGGCGCCGTGGGCCAGGAGTTTGTTTGTCTTCAGCTCTCTTCTGGGGATGTTGTGGAATAGAAGGGTCTTTTGGATTTTCGGATTCCTTACTTTGCTTCCTGATAGCATCTTCTTTGTTTCTGTGCCTGGAGAGTCCAGTGGTGATGTATTTGTAGCCTTTTTTCTGCGCATTATTGTTTTTATCAGGTTGTTTCGTTGCTTTGTTACATTTGTAATATTCTCTTTCATAGTTTTTATTTCTCTTGAATGCCTTTTTCGCATTTTACTTCGTTGCTTTTCCTGTCTGAGAGACTCCCTGCACTGTCTGGCATTGTTATCTAGAATATCCTGATCTGATCTTTATCTGATCCTGATTTTTTCTTGAACTCTACACTTGTGACAACTGATAAGATTGAGACAACTGACTAGCAAAATATTATCCTGTTGATCACTCCATACCATAATGTATTACACTATGGATGGAAAGAGTCAGATAAAGGATGATGTAGCAATCTACAGTAGACACACATGGACCAGTCCTATATTAAGAATTATTATAAAGATATTAAGATGAAATATCCACAGTTTACCACCGTTCACCTTTGCTCTGATGATCTAAGTAAACAGTATAAGAACAAGAATAACTGTTTTCTTCTGTCTTGTATCCCTACTGGGTTATGAAATTTTACATCAATCAATCAACCACGTAGACAAGTGATATATTTATATTTATGTATTAACACATGTGCTGGGAAAGTAAGACAATTATTCAATAAGCAGACCACAGCCTGCCCATGCTCTAAAAGTCAGAAGTGTATTGTAATGCATGTTATTATATGCACACTTCTGTGCAGATACAACTCTGAAATAACATTTAAATCCTTTACCATGTTCAAAAATAGTATAATAATAGCATATTATGAGGTTATTGATGGATTTGTCAACTCCGTCAGCTTACACGTCAACTCCGTCAGACACAAAATCTGACGGAGTTGATGTCTGACGGAGTTGACAAAAAGGCACACATTTTCCCTCCAAGCCTGTATTGTGCACTGCAGCTAGCTAGTTTTTTGGCAGTTGCTAGCTGTCTTAATAATCTCACTGAAACACTTGAATTCAATCCACTATTGTTTTTTAAAAGTATAATAACGGAGAGATGGTGTTGACATGTTCCAGCTGTGACCATAGGAATATTGACATTGTTTGTCTAAAATATCAAAATGTATCAAATTTACCAGACCATGTGTGGTAGTGTTGCATTCACCACAGGCAAGGAAAGGAAAAGGGGTCCTCAGGGATAGAGCTGGCCATGCTATTGCCTGATTTAATTAGGTTTATGAAAAAGTCTGACGGAGTTGACATAAACTGAGGACACAACTTTGATAGGCAGATTTCTATGGAAAATATTATTTGAGTTTCATGGCATGCATTGTTTTATACATTTATAACCCTTATTGTTGTGAAGGATCAGATTAAACCGAATATATTTATTTATGGATATATATTTAATAGTATTTGTATATCGTTTGATATCCCCTGTATATTCCTTGTACAATATGCACTGAATATCCCTTTAGTCTACTAAACAGCCCATAATAGTTTCATTCAACCATTGGACGAGAACCTGGCGCCAGCAGCCATGCCCCTTGGTTCAAGTTCAATCGTGCCGACCAACATGTTGTGGCAAGCCCGGTTCCGCGTAGGAATACGTCTGGCGAAATACGAATGGTACTATTTGTTCACAGCGCATATATATATGGCGCAAGTAAAGTAGAACTTTCTTTTAGTCCATTAGTTCTTTACCCTCCAACCGAGTAACAGACGCGAAGCCTCACCCACGACGCACGTGTGGTGCAGTAAGGCCTACTTGGCCTCAGAATAGGCATTGAGACATCGTGTGGATTAATAGTTGAATTGTCATAGTTTGGCACTATACCGTCGAGTTGGACGTATTTCTATTAAGCTAATAATAGTCTATTATGTATGGTGCATCGTTCGGTTAGAGTTATAAAGTGAGCAGTACCCCCATCGTTCCTGACGTTATCTGGAGTCTTAACCAGGCTGGGCAGACCACGTGTGGTGCTTGCATCCGAGGAGCTCCGGGCCAGGACGAGTGGACCTGTACATTGGATTACTTTACCCGGACGACGGCGAGCCTTCCACGGCTTGGATTATCTACATGCTTTGGGTGCTTTGATTATTCCATGGATAACGGCCAACACTGCTGAGTGTTGGAACTACCCCCCGGAGAGGAGTCCAGGTGAGACGGCGCTCTACCCCGAGTGAGGTCGCCTCACGTCTCTTCATCTGTGGACCGGCAGCTACCGTCCACCAGAGGGTCCAGCTGTATTCATCTGCGGACCGAGGTTCTGTGGGCATCGTGTTCAGGACTCTGAATTCTCCCAAGAAATCGTCAGCCAGATGGGATACCGCCAGCGGCTCTTCTAACCCCCCCTACTGTCTTACAACCAGCGGGACCCCCCCCCCCCTTTAGTGTATCCAGCTATAATCATTTAAGTACCATCGCTATAGTTCCCTAAAGAACCAGGTTGTATACTTACTCCCTGCGTAACCAGAGATTGGACATTCAATGTTGATTTACCTACGAATACTCATTTGCCATACAAGTGCATTTCAAATCATAAATGTCATTAAGTGAACGTTGTATATACCCTTTGCTATATAAAATATTCGATTTATACATTTGTGTGGACTTCGTTTCATCAGGTGGGAAAGTGTTCATCATATCTATATCATGTACTGGATGGCCAGAAGTTAAAGTACAAGCGGTAGTGGTTTAATAATACCATACTTATCAATACAGTCAGGGAATTGTACCCCTCAGTTACAATTGGTCCTTCGAGCCGGAGGGTAACTAGTGTAATATTAATATAGTGTTATTAATATTAAAATGGCCTATGATGAACACTCCACGAAACGGTCCTCCTAACGTAGAACGCCCGCAGCGCAGACGACAGCCACCTCAGTACTTAGAGGATTACGCTGTCAGTCAACTACCTAGCCTTCTACAAACGGTAAACGCGGTAAAAGTAGAAAGTAAAATTATGTCTGACCTTAACGACCAGGTTTCCCCGACCACAGAGGCCCTAGTAGGTTCTAATGTAACTGACCAAGCTCACGGTGGGGACCAGGAGGGAGCTGACATGCCTTTACCCCCCGCCAATACCGAAGAAGTAGTCCCCGACCAGCCCCGGGAGAAAGACAACCCTACAGAGAGAGAACTCTGCACGGAAGAAGAGGAGGAGAGCGCAGAGGAAATAGAGCTCCAGGACTCCCCAACGAGCGGCTCACCCAGGAGCGGCTCACCTCTACAACCGTCTTCCCCCAGCGAAGCGGAGAGGATGCTACAACAGGCGTTCCTCGTCAGCCTGACAGCCTCTACCGAACGCGATCGACTTCAGGGTGAACGCGATCGACTTCAGGGTGAACGCGATCGACTCCAAGCACAGACGCTTAGCGAGCGCGAACATTCTACCCTTGAAAGAGAACGCCTCCAAGCGCAGCAACGGAGCGAAGAAGAGCGCATACGTCTGGAGCTGAGACGCCTTCAGACGGAAGAGAATATGGCAAGAGACCGGGCCGACGCCCAGCGCGCCGCTGCCGGTGCCCAAAGAGAAGCAGATCTCACCAAGCGCGAAGTCGAGCGCGACAAGTTACAAGCGCAGATAATGGAGCAGCTGATCCTCAAGGCAACACCCTCTCCCTCCGCCAGGGGTTCAAGGAACTCGTCGAGACAACAGTCAAGGGCAGCGTCTCCTAACCGAGCAAGCGACCCTGAACTTGACCAACAGACCAAGCCTATACCCCCCGCAGACCCCCTTCCCAGACCGGTCCAAGCGAGACCCAGCTACAAGGAAGGAGCGGCATACACTGCGGAGAAGCTAAATAAACGACTACAGGATCTAGAGGACCTGATAGAAGAAGAAGAGGGAGAGGAGGAGAACCAAGCCCGACGACAGCACAGTACTCCACCGGACCAGGAGGTCCAGTACAGCCCAGGCTATACCCCCGCGGCGCTGCGCTACAGACCCCCGACTCTATTCACGGGTGAGCACGACGCACGACCAGCCCCGAGGAATAGCACCTGGACCAGCGGGCCATGGTACCCTGTCGGTACCAGCCCACAGAGAGGCGCAAGAGGAGACTCGCCTAGGAGGTCTCTTCCCCAACGCTCGCCGATGTATCAGCCATCCACGGCGTCATACATTGCCACGCCGTCGTTTCCAGACTTCACCTATGAGAATCGAGCACAGTACACGGAGCTCCGGATGTGCTTAGAGACAATGATGGTGGATGTCGCTGATGAACGCCACAAGTATGCAATATTACTGAAGCACCTGAAAGTACCGCGAGCGCACAATATAGCGCTAGCCTATGCCACCTCTACGACCCCATACACCGCGGCTCTAGCAGCGCTGGACCAGAGATATGGACGTATATGGGATTACGTAATCCAAGAGATAAGGCATATTGATCGCCTACCCCCAGCAACAGACAATCGCTCACTAGACGACCTGTCAATCAAAGTGCAGTCCCTGGTAGGGATGCTGGGAGCGCAACGGGAAAAGGGCATGCATGAGCTATACGCCAACTCTAACGTCGAGAGGATTTTGGAGAAGCTGCCACCCGCAAGACAAGAGCGTTTTAGGCGGCAGAGAGACCACCGGGATCCTAACGGCCCCGAACCATCCCTCCTTGATCTAGCCGACTTCCTGGCGAGAGAAGTCAGCAGCTTACGACTGGATACGTTCGGGCGGAGCACGCCAAGCTCCAGAGAGGGACCCAGGAGAATAAACGATGGAAGAAGATCGGTGACTGTCATGCACCAATCAGAGTCAGTACCGAGCAGTAAGAGCCACAGTACCCCCTCGAGAAAAGAGAAGTGGAAGATGGTGTGCCCCTACTGTGAGAAAGAACACTGGCTGTCACAATGTGACCTATTCACAAAGATGAATGCAGAAGAAGTGAGTCAATGGATAAAGTCCAACAGGCGCTGTTACCGATGTGCGCGCAGTCACATGGCAGCCGAATGCCGCCTAAAGAAAAGGTGCAGTCGGTGTGACGGAGCCCATCTAGATATACTACACGACAGTAACAGAAGACGGCCTTCACCTGCACCATCGAGCGGCACCAAGGCAAGTGTCATGTACATTGACCCCGCCAGCAGCAGCGGCGCCCAAGTGCTCTTAAAGGTAGTCCGTGTGACCTTGAGCTACCAAGATAAAGTCATGGACACTTACGCCGTCCTTGATGACGGGTCAGAGAAGACCCTTCTGCTCGTGTCCGCTGCGGCCCAGCTGGGACTGCGGGGGAGCGAGAACCAAATGACGATTCGGACAATAAGAAGAGATTTAAAGACGATAAAGGGCGAGAATGTCTCCTTCACTATCGCAGCAAGCGGGCAGCCAGAGCGACGGTATAGGATTACAAATGCTTTCACCAGCCAAGAAATAGGACTATCGCAGTACACCTACCCCATCGCCAAGCTGATGGATAAATATGTGCACCTGCGTCAACTACCTATCCCGCTCATAGACGGCGCCACCCCGACCCTGCTGATAGGCTCCGACCATGCAGAACTCATAGTCCCGATTGACCGGGTCCATACAGGACCCAGAGGCTGTCCTGCAGCAGTCGAGACCCGCCTAGGGTGGACACTACAAGGCCCCCTCGCTAAATCTCTCAACCGAACAGCAGCCACTAGCTGCCTCCACTCCAGAACGACAGAAGAAGACACCACTCTCCTGCAGCATGTCGAGAGGCTATGGACACTAGAGACAATGCCCTTTAAGAACGAAAGGAAAGATATTCGTTCTAAAGAAGACATTTACGCCATCAACCTACTCGAGCAAGGGACAAAGAGAGTCACAGTCGGCGGAGTGATGAGATACGCAACTCCACTCCTGAGGCGAGAGGGAATGCCCACCTTTCACGCAAAGAAAGACGCCACGGAGCGCTATCTATTGAACACAGAGCGGCGCCTAGCCAAAGACCCCGCTCAAGAGAGTGTGTACCGCGCTGAGATTGAGAAGCTAATCACAGCGGGACACGTGACAAAGATTGACATTAAAGAGGCCGATCAGACGACCGAATCATGGTACGTGCCGCATCACAAGGTCCACCACAACGGCAAGGATCGCATTGTGTTTAACTGCAGCTACCAGATCGGATCCCAAAATCTGAATAAAGAGCTCTTGCCCGGCCCCACACTCGGCCCCTCCCTACTGGGCGTGCTACTGCGCTTCCGCCAGGACAAGGTGGCTATCAGCGGGGATATCAAAGGGATGTTCCTGCAGGTGAGACTAGTGGAGGAGGACAAGCCCCTGCTGCGGTTCCTATGGAGAGAGAGGATCGGAGATGAGAACCCAGCCATCTACCAGTGGGAAGTACTCCCCTTCGGAACCACATGCAGCCCGTGCTGTGCTACATTTGCACTACAGAAACACGTTGCAGAGGACCCAGCAGCAGATGAAGAGGTCCGACACAGTGTGAAGAACAGTTTCTACGTGGACAACTGTTTACAAAGCGTTTCGACTCAAGAAGAAGCCGAGGCTCTCCTAATCAAGCTACGCGCCTCCCAGATCAAAGGCGGCTTTGATCTCAGGCAGTGGGCCAGCAGTGACCCGCACGTATTGCGCAGCCTCTCCCCCGCGGACAAGGCTGCCAGCAGCGAGACCTGGATGGCGACCATCCCAGGAGAAGCCCAAGAAATGACACTAGGACTAGTCTGGCGCTTCAAAACAGACTCGCTCCACTATAGACACAAACCCCTGACTCCAGAGCAGGGAAGGTCGACGGCGACACTGACCACCAGAGGAAGTGTGTACAGAACACTCGCCAGACAATATGACCCGTTGGGATGTATTCTACCTTACACCACCAGGGCAAAGATGATTGTACGAGCACTATGGGACAAGGACCAGGGCTGGGACGACCCAATACCCGCACACCTTGCCTCCACATGGAGAGAGTGGGAGACGGAGCTCCGCTCACTCCCAGGCGTTAATATACGCCGCAGCTACTTCCCATCCACAGTGAGGCCAGAGACATGCAAGATGGATCTACACGTCTTCAGCGACGCCTCCGAAGTAGCCTACGGATCGGTGGCCTACTTGCGTGCCCAAGAGAAGGGAGGAGAGATACACACCGCTTTCATCCTGGCTCGCTCAAGAATAGCCCCACGAAAGCAACAATCTATCCCGCGTCTAGAGCTCTGTGCAGCCCTAGCAGGAGCGCATCTAGCCACGTTAATCCAACGTGAACTCACCATTCCGGTGCACAGAACAATCTTGTGGTCAGATTCCACGACAGTACTCACATGGATCAAGTCTGATTCATGCAGATACAAAGTCTTCGTGGGAGTCAGAGTCACCGAGATTCAAGAGTTAACAGAAGCAGCGAGCTGGCGGTATGTGGACACCAAACACAACCCAGCTGACGTCATCACCCGGGGAATGCCCCTGGATGACCTCACCCGTCGCAACATCTACAGTGACGGACCAGAATTCCTCAAGCTCCCGGAAGAAGAGTGGCCTACGCCCACCCCACGGGAAGCAAGTAAAGAGGAGGCTGAGAACAAGAAACCTATGTTCTGTGGACTGAGCACAGTCGCCTCCACAGACCCCAACATAGATGACTGCATTACCCTACAGAGTGCGCAGCTAAAGACATTCCTGTGGCACCACCCAGAGATTCAGTCTACCACTGACATTTCAGCAGCTGACTACGAAGAAGCAGAACTTCTTCTACTACAACGAGCCCAGAGAGACTCGTTCCCCGATGAGCTAGACTGTCTACAGGGAGGAAAGCCCGTCCCATCAGACAGCAGACTGCTCCACCTGGCACCCGAGAGTGACGCCCATAATCTCATCAGAGTGGGTGGTCGCCTGCGGAGAGCCCCCGATCTACCGGATGACATTAAGTACCCGATAGTCTTGAACAGCCGACACAAGGTCACAGAGCTGAAATACGACGAGGATGTACACCACGCAGGAGCAGAGAGAGTCTTCGCGGAGATCAGACGTCGCTATTGGATACTTCAAGGAAGAGAAGCGGTGCGACGCTTCCAGCGAACCTGTCTAGACTGCCGAAAGTGGCGCGCGCAGCCCAGCATACCACGGATGGCTGACATACCTCCCTGTCGCCTCCGACTCGGCGACAAGCCATTCCACTCCACAGGCATGGACTGTTTTGGCCCGTTGTATATAAAGAGAGGAAGAGGAACCGAGAAGCGGTGGGGTATTGTATTCAAATGCATGACCACCAGAGCGATCCATATCGAACTCCTTCCGACCATGAGCACAGACTCATTCCTTATGGCCTTCCGAAGATTCACATCACGGAAAGGAAAACCGTCTACATTGTTGTCTGATCACGGGACAAACTTCAAAGGCGGAGAAAGAGAGCTGAGAGAGAGCTTCCAAGCTATGGGCCCAGAACTTAAGACCCACCTCGCTCCATCCCAGATTGACTTCCAGTTTAATCCCCCGAACGCACCCCACTTCGGTGGAACCTGGGAAAGAGAAGTACGTTCTATAAAGACAGCCCTGTACGCCGTGCTTGGGGCCCAGACTGTGGCGGAGGAAGTCCTAATGACAGTCCTCACGGAGATCGAGGGAGTATTGAACTCCAAGCCCCTCGGCTACGTCTCCAGTGATGTAGCAGATGTCGACCCAGTCACCCCCAACACACTCTTAATGGGGCGGCTGGACCCCGCGCTACCCCAGACAATGTACAGGCCTGAAGAAGCGAACGGCCGAAGAATGTGGAGGTACAGTCAAGTGCTAGCTGACAAGTTTTGGAGCAGCTTCCTACTCCACTACCTACCGTCTCTACAGACCCGCCAGAAGTGGGTAAAAGAGAGAGACAATTTGACAGAAGGAACAGTCGTCATGATTATCGACCAGTCACTACCCAGAGCTATGTGGCCGGCTGGCCGCGTAAGCAAAGTGATCACCGGTGCCGATGGCAAGGTCCGAGCAGCTGAAGTGCTCGTCCAAGGGCGAACTTACACACGACCCGTGGCGAGGCTAATAGAACTGCCCCGACTCCCAGACACTATCGATGATGACCATGACCCCATGACTTTGTGAGTTGACTGACCCTTACAGCGGACCTTGAGTGGTAGACAGTGCGGTTAATCTGTCTCTGCTTAGCTAATTAGGTGGGACTAATTAGGGGGCGGCTGTTGTGAAGGATCAGATTAAACCGAATATATATATTTATTTATGGATATATATTTAATAGTATTTGTATATCGTTTGATATCCCCTGTATATTCCTTGTACAATATGCACTGAATATCCCTTTAGTCTACTAAACAGCCCATAATAGTTTCATTCTACCATTGGACGAGAACCTGGCGCCAGCAGCCATGCCCCTTGGTTCAAGTTCAATCGTGCCGACCAACATGTCGTGGCAAGCCCGGTTCCGCGTAGGAATACGTCTGGCGAAATACGAATGGTACTATTTGTTCACAGCGCATATATATATGGCGCAAGTAAAGTAGAACTTTCTTTTAGTCCATTAGTTCTTTACCCTCCAACCGAGTAACAGACGCGAAGCCTCACCCACGACGCACGTGTGGTGCAGTAAGGCCTACTTGGCCTCAGAATAGGCATTGAGACATCGTGTGGATTAATAGTTGAATTGTCATAGTTTGGCACTATACCGTCGAGTTGGACGTATTTCTATTAAGCTAATAATAGTCTATTATGTATGGTGCATCGTTCGGTTAGAGTTATAAAGTGAGCAGTACCCCCATCGTTCCTGACGTTATCTGGAGTCTTAACCAGGCTGGGCAGACCACGTGTGGTGCTTGCATCCGAGGAGCTCCGGGCCAGGACGAGTGGACCTGTACATTGGATTACTTTACCCGGACGACGGCGAGCCTTCCACGGCTTGGATTATCTACATGCTTTGGGTGCTTTGATTATTCCATGGATAACGGCCAACACTGCTGAGTGTTGGAACTACCCCCCGGAGAGGAGTCCAGGTGAGACGGCGCTCTACCCCGAGTGAGGTCGCCTCACGTCTCTTCATCTGTGGACCGGCAGCTACCGTCCACCAGAGGGTCCAGCTGTATTCATCTGCGGACCGAGGTTCTGTGGGCATCGTGTTCAGGACTCTGAATTCTCCCAAGAAATCGTCGGCCAGATGGGATACCGCCAGCGGCTCTTCTAACCCCCCCTACTGTCTTACAACCAGCGGGACCCCCCCCCCCCCTTTAGTGTATCCAGCTATAATCATTTAAGTACCATCGCTATAGTTCCCTAAAGAACCAGGTTGTATACTTACTCCCTGCGTAACCAGAGATTGGACATTCAATGTTGATTTACCTACGAATACTCATTTGCCATACAAGTGCATTTCAAATCATAAATGTCATTAAGTGAACGTTGTATATACCCTTTGCTATATAAAATATTCGATTTATACATTTGTGTGGACTTCGTTTCATCAGGTGGGAAAGTGTTCATCATATCTATATCATGTACTGGATGGCCAGAAGTTAAAGTACAAGCGGTAGTGGTTTAATAATACCATACTTATCAATACAGTCAGGGAATTGTACCCCTCAGTTACACTTATCCTTGATTTGATATGTATGTTTTCACACGTGGAGAGGTTTTTCAAGCTTTTTTGGGCTGGTCAATAATGTGACCCTTGCTGAGGACAAGGAAATTAACATGGGAGCTTCTAACCACAGATTATACATTTAAAGAAATATCCCCCAAAAAACAAATATATATGCTAAAACATAACATCAGTATACACAATACCTTTAGATTGAACTTTGTGAGTATGTCAATCATTATTAATTTCTTAATTTTTTATATAAATTTGACTTTTCTATGTAGGACATGTTTTGTCCTGACTCTCAAGAATCAGTGAGGTATATAGAGCAGTGGCTCTTCAGAGGTAAAAGCTCTGGTTCTTAGGTATATAGAGCAGTGGCTCTTCAGAGGTAAAAGCTCTGGTTCCTAGGTATATAGAGCAGTGGCTCTTCAGAGGTAAAAGCTCTGGTTCTTAGGTACATTTGGTAGAGCTGGTGAAAGCTCTGGTTCACTTCATTGTGTTTTGGTGTTCTTTATAGTTTGCTGTATATTTCTGTATTAACCCTTTGTATATTTGTTTCCCTTGTGTCACCCAGCCTATGGTGATTCTTTCTTGTGTATTAATCTTTTCCGCACACAGGGACATTGAGGACAGGAACCTGGGTCTACATTTTGCATCTGATCTGATCTGATCTGACCTGATGTTAAAGACACCAGCTTTAGAGTGAGCACCACCACCTGTACTTTTGGGCGTTCAGCGCCTGTAAAGGGGGGTGGGTTTTAATTTCCTTTTGTATTTTATTTGGTGCCACTATGTAGTCCTCCTTGCTCTCTGTGTTGCTGTGTTTTGGTTCTTTTGTGAAATAAATACTATTATTTTGCAAAATCGTTTCATGGTTTTAGTGTCACTGCACCCTCCCCTACCCTGTCTGTGGCCTTATGTTGTCTGTGTGAGTCTGTGTTACATTAAGAATATCGGCAGCCGCCAGCTGAGGAATTGAGGTAATTTCATTGTGGGAAGTATTACCTAGTACTACTACCTACTACCTTCCAAATACAAAGTAGTATTACCTAGTACTAATACCTACTACCTTCCAAATACAAAGTAGTATTACCTAGTACTAATACCGACTACCTTCCAAATCCAAAGTAGTATTACCTAGTACTACTACCTACTACCTTCCAAATACAAAGTAGTATTACATACTACTACTACCTACTACCTTCCAAATACAAAGTAGTATTACCTACTACTACTACCTACTACCTTCCAAATACAAAGTAGTATTACCTAGTACTAATACCTACTACCTTCCAAATACAAAGTAGTATTACCTAGTACTACTACCTACTACCTTCCATATACAAAGTAGTATTACCTAGTACTAATACCTACTACCTTCCAAATACAAAGTAGTATTACCTAGTACTAATACCTACTACCTTCCAAATACAAAGTAGTATTACCTAGTACTAATACCTACTACCTTCCAAATACAAAGTAGTATTACCTAGTACTACTACCTACTACCTTCCAAATACAAAGTAGTATTACCTACTACTACTACCTACTACCTTCCAACTACAAAGTAGTATTACCTACTACTACTACCTACTACCTTCCAAATACAAAGTAGTATTACCTAGTACTAATACCTACTACCTTCCAAATACAGGGTGTACCTACAAAGCAGGGTGTGGCTGTACTGGGTAGTTGAGGGTAGCAGGGTGTGGTTGTACTGGGTAGTTGAGGGTAGCAGGGTGTGGCTGTACTGGGTAGTTGAGGGTAGCAGGGTGTGGCTGTACTGGGTAGTTGAGGGTAGCAGGGTGTGGTTGTACTGGGTAGTTGAGGGTAGCAGGGTGTGGTTGTACTGGGTAGTTGAGGGTAGCAGGGTGTGGTTGTACTGGGTAGTTGAGGGTAGCAGGGTGTGGCTGTACTGGGTAGTTGAGGGTAGCAGGGTGTGGCTGTACTGGGTAGTTGAGGGTAGCAGGCTGTGGCTGTACTGGGTAGTTGAGGGTAGCAGGGTGTGGCTGTACTGGGTAGTTGAGGGTAGCAGGGTGTGGCTGTACTGGGTAGTTGAGGGTAGCAGGGTGTGGCTGTACTGGGTAGTTGAGGGTAGCAGGGTGTGGCTGTACTGGGTAGTTGAGGGTAGCAGGGTGTGGCTGTACTGGGTAGTTGAGGGTAGCAGGCTGTGGCTGTACTGGGTAGTTGAGGGTAGCAGGGTGTGGCTGTACTGGGTAGTTGAGGGTAGCAGGGTGTGGCTGTACTGGGTAGTTGAGGGTAGCAGGGTGTGGCTGTACTGGGTAGTTGAGGGTAGCAGGGTGTGGTTGTACTGGGTAGTTGAGGGTAGCAGGTTGTGGCTGTACTGGGTAGTTGAGGGTAGCAGGGTGTGGCTGTACTGGGTAGTTGAGGGTAGCAGGGTGTGGCTGTACTGGGTAGTTGAGGGTAGCAGGGTGTGGCTGTACTGGGTAGTTGAGGGTAGCAGGGTGTGGCTGTACTGGGTAGTTGAGGGTAGCAGGGTGTGGCTGTACTGGGTAGTTGAGGGTAGCAGGGTGTGGTCGTACTGGGTAGTTGAGGGTAGCAGGTTGTGGTTGTACTGGGTAGTTGAGGGTAGCAGGGTGTGGCTGTACTGGGTAGTTGAGGGTAGCA
This sequence comes from Notolepis coatsorum, assembly GCF_963971535.1. Classification (NCBI taxonomy): domain Eukaryota; kingdom Metazoa; phylum Chordata; class Actinopteri; order Aulopiformes; family Paralepididae; genus Notolepis; species Notolepis coatsorum. The sequence continues at coordinate 206,979,699 of NC_140169.1, read as the reverse complement.
GGGTGTGGTTGTACTGGGTAGTTGAGGGTAGCAGGTTGTGGTTGTACTGGGTAGTTGAGGGTAGCAGGGTGTGGCTGTACTGGGTAGTTGAGGGTAGCAGGGTGTGGCTGTACTGGGTAGTTGAGGGTAGCAGGGTGTGGCTGTACTGGGTAGTTGAGGGTAGCAGGGTGTGGTCGTACTGGGTAGTTGAGGGTAGCAGGGTGTGGCTGTACTGGGTAGTTGAGGGTAGCAGGCTGTGGCTGTACTGGGTAGTTGAGGGTAGCAGGGTGTGGCTGTACTGGGTAGTTGAGGGTAGCAGGGTGTGGTCGTACTGGGTAGTTGAGGGTAGCAGGTTGTGGTTGTACTGGGTAGTTGAGGGTAGCAGGGTGTGGCTGTACTGGGTAGTTGAGGGTAGCAGGGTGTGGTTGTACTGGGTAGTTGAGGGTAGCAGGTTGTGGTTGTACTGGGTAGTTGAGGGTAGCAGGGTGTGGCTGTACTGGGTAGTTGAGGGTAGCAGGGTGTGGCTGTACTGGGTAGTTGAGGGTAGCAGGGTGTGGCTGTACTGGGTAGTTGAGGGTAGCAGGTTGTGGCTGTACTGGGTAGTTGAGGGTAGCAGGGTGTGGCTGTACTGGGTAGTTGAGGGTAGCAGGGTGTGGCTGTACTGGGTAGTTGAGGGTAGCAGGGTGTGGTTGTACTGGGTAGTTGAGGGTAGCAGGGTGTGGTTGTACTGGGTAGTTGAGGGTAGCAGGGTGTGGTTGTACTGGGTAGTTGAGGGTAGCAGGGTGTGGCTGTACTGGGTAGTTGAGGGTAGCAGGGTGTGGTTGTACTGGGTAGTTGAGGGTAGCAGGGTGTGGTTGTACTGGGTAGTTGAGGGTAGCAGGGTGTGGCTGTACTGGGTAGTTGAGGGTAGCAGGGTGTGGTTGTACTGGGTAGTTGAGGGTAGCAGGGTGTGGCTGTACTGGGTAGTTGAGGGTAGCAGGGTGTGGCTGTACTGGGTAGTTGAGGGTAGCAGGGTGTGGCTGTACTGGGTAGTTGAGGGTAGCAGGGTGTGGTTGTACTGGGTAGTTGAGGGTAGCAGGGTGTGGCTGTACTGGACACATCTATACTTTCCACAACAAATGTGTGTTTCCGCGTTCGAGTTTGATCGAGCTCTGATTGACCAGGTCATGTGACATGTGCGCCAATCGTGGGACGGCAAGTTCTGCGCCTATTTCCGGGTCGAACAGCCTGCAAACTACCTAACGCCTAGTTTATCACTGGTTAAGCTTAGGCGACTCTTTCGCAGTTGGTTAAGGTTAGAGTTTGGAATCAGGGCAGGCGTTCTATCGCCCTGCTCTAAGACAAACTCTAACCTTAACCAACTTCGAAAGAGCGCCTAAGCTTAACCATCCAAAAACTTGCGGTCCCACGATTGGGCGTATGTCACATGACCTGGCCAATCAGAGACGCGGAAACACGACTTTGTTGTGGAAAGTATTCAGGCGTACTGGACAGTAGGGTGCTGAAAAAGAGCCAACAAAGCTTCCCTGGATAAATAAAAACACCTTGTCTTAGTCGTCAACAGGGGGCAGCATTGGATCCCAAATAACAT
>NC_140169.1:206968129-206973129 GCF_963971535.1 Notolepis coatsorum | reverse complement strand
CACAGTTAACCTGGTTCTACAATGCTACTACAGCCAGGACACAGTTAACCTGGTTTAATGCTACAGCCAGGACACAGTTAACCTGGTTGTACAATGCTACTACAGCATAGTGTTTCACATTAGGATCTAGCATAGGCTCTCTATTCAGTAATTAAAAAGTGCACTAACCGACGGACATAAAAAAAAAAAAAATACAGGCATGAGCGAGCATAGCGAATAATAAGAATAGTTTAAAATGATTCAGTTTAAAAATAGTCATCAGTAAGAAGTAAAAAGTGCAATAACCGACACATGAATTTGATAGGCAGTGTAAAAGAGTAGGCAGGGTAAGAATAAATACAAGTTGTGTCAGGATATCCCTGATGTTTCCTCTTGCCACTAGGTGGTAGCAGATATCTATCAGTGAAATGCCTGAGCAAAGAGATAGGTTTTAAGCTGTCTTTTAAAGATGTCTAGCGAGTTGGCTTCCCTGATGTTTTGGGGTAGTTTGTTCCATAGTTTTGGGGCATAGTTGATAAAGGCTGCATTACCGATCCTCTTTTGACTGCTTCTGGGAGCCTCTAGTAGTCCAGCAGCTGATGATCGCAGTGTTCTTGCTGGTGTGTAATTTATTAGAGTGTTGGCGATGTAGCTAGGTCCCTGTCCATTTAGAGCTTTGTATGTAAGGAGAAGGACCTTAAAGTCAATTCTAAATGTTACAGGAAGCCAGTGTAAAGCGGCTAAGACTGGACTAATGTGCTCTCTCCTTTTGGTTCTAGTTAGCAGTCGGGCTGCAGAGTTTTGGATTAGCTGAAGCCTCTCTGTGGTTTTCTTAGGGAGACCTGTGAAAAGTGCATTACAGTCGTCTAGCCGGCTAGATATGAATGCATGAATTAGCTTCTCAGCATCGTTCTGATTAATAAATGGTCGTACTTTTGCTATATTTCTGAGATGGAAGAACGATGTTTTCGTCACTTTGCTAATATGAGAATTGAAGTTCAGTTCTGAATCTATGACAACCCCAAGACTAGTGACCTCAGATTTGATCCAAGGGGTTAGTCCCCCCAGGTTCTTTATTAATGTTTCTTTTTTAGTTTTGGAGCCGATAATTAGAATTTCAGTTTTGTTCTCGTTTAGTTTCAGGAAGTTCTTACTCATCCATTTATTTATTGCCAGTAAGCAGTCTGTAATGGAGCTAATCGCTGTATCATTTGGTTCAGCAGATATGTACAGTTGTGTATCATCCGCATAGCTATGGAAATCTACATTATGTTCTCTGATGATATCACCCAGCGGTAACATGTAAAGGGAGAAGAGTAAAGGACCTAAGCAACTCCCTTGTGCAACTCCATAGTTGTTGTCGTATATATCAGACATGTGATCTCCTAGTTTAACATAGAATTTCCTCCCTCTGATGTATGTTTTAAACCAGCCTAGCACATGGTCTGAGAAACCGACATGGTTTTCAAGACGATCGATTAGAATATCGTGATCGATTGTATCAAATGCTGCACTGAGATCTAACAGGATAAGGATGGAGATCTTATTCTCGTCAGAGTTTAGTCTGAGGTCACTGATTATTTTGGTGAGGGCAGTTTCAGTGCTATGATATTTTCTGAATCCTGACTGAAATTCTTCTAAGATGTTGTTTTCTTCAAGAAAGGAATTTATTTGAACTGAAACTATCTTTTCAAGTACTTTACTAATGAATGGTAGGTTGGATATTGGACGATAATTTGCCATTTCATTACTATCCAAGTTAGGTTTTTTTAGTAATGGCTTTACAACTGCTGTTTTAAAGGCATCCGGGAAAATACCAGTCCTAAGGGAAGTGTTTATGATATCTAGCACAGGGCTTGAAACACTATTAAATACCCGTTTGAAGAAAGCTGTAGGTATAGGGTCAATGTCTGAGGTGGAGGAGTTACATTCTGAGACAGTTTTGCAGAGTACATCTAATGTGATGCATGTGAAACTTCTCATGGTTACATTGCACGGTTTGCCGCAATCAACTTTATTTCCATCATGAGTAATGCTGGCCCTGATCAAGGTTATTTTGTTGTTAAAGAATAGTGCAAGTTCTTCACACTTAACCGTTGATGACTGAGGAGGTGTAGGGGCAGTGTTGAGTAGTACATTAATAGTGGAAAAGAGGATTCTGGAGTTTCCAGCATTTTCTGTAATGATTTTAGAGAAGTAATCTTTCCTTGCTAAGCGGATGGTTTTATTATAAGCAGTTAAAGCATCTTTGTATATATCACAGCATATGGTGGTTTTTGTTTTTCTCCATTTTCGCTCCGCTGCACGACATTTCCTTTTTTCTTCATTGACCGTATTATAGTTTAACCAGGGCGAGGCTCTAGTTTTCTTCTTTTTCGTTTTTAGTGGGGCGACAGAATTTAATATAGATGACATTGCATCATTGAGATTTTCTACCATTTCATTTAGAGAGCTGTCATGATTGTGTGCAGGTTCATGTAGTCTGATAAGATCAATGAACTTTGATTCAGCTTTGTCGTTTAGGAGCCTCTTTTTAACTATGATTTATTTTTTTTGTTTTAGTAAGGGTTATTTGAGTATCAAAAAATATACAGTGATGGTCGGAGAGAGGTAATTCAGTTATTGAGATATTTGTTATGCTTAGCCCAGTTGTTGTTATAACTAAGTCTAGTGTATTCCCAAGCCAGTGAGTTGCATTTGTTATATGCTGTATTAGGTCAAAGCTATCCAGTAGATTTTTTAGTTCCATAGTTTTGGAGTCTGTTTTCTTATTAAAATGGATGTTCAGGTCTCCATTTAGGATCACCTTATCATATCCGGTAACACATAGTGAGATCAGTTCAGAGAGCTCCTGTATAAATACTGGTGAGTGTCTAGGCGGGCGGTATATTGTGACAATAATAGTTGATTCTGTTTTTAGTTCAATGGCAAGATATTCCATTGACATGAACTCGCCTAGTTCTGTGATTCTAAACAAGAGTTTTGAGGAGAAGATTGCTGCAACTCCTCCGCCCCTTTTATTTTTCCTGGGTATTTGAAAAAAGTTATAGTCTGGTGGACAAGCTTCAATCATTATTGATGTAGCTGTGTCATTATTTAGCCATGTCTCTACTAGGCAGATGCAATCTAAGTTATTTTCTTTAATCAGATCATTTACTAAGAAAGTTTTATTATTCAGTGATCTGACATTTAGGAGAGCTAATTTTATTTGTTGGACTTCTTTAGAGGAGGTCTGCTTTGGCTTGACCGTGATGGCCCTGAGGTTAATAGCAGGTAAACGCATTGATGGTGTATATTTTTCACCATGCCATTGGCTGGTTAGGATTACTTGTATGTTTTGAGAGATGGCATGGCAATTGTGCTATTCTGTACCGTACTGACTGTTCTGTGCTTTCGGGGACATTTGATCAGACGAGATGGCCTTGTGTGATATGGGGGGGGACGGGGGGGACGGGACGTCTTGTGCTGCTGTAATCCGTGGTGAGATTGTGTCCTTCATGATTATCTCTCGTGCTGGTGTGAGCTTAATATTCTTGGAGGCCATCAAGGCATGACGCATGTTTGCTGATAGGAGCTTTGAACCTAAGCGATTTGGGAAGAAGCCATTTCTTTGAAAACGTTCTGGGTTATTCCAGAAAACATTGAAGTTGTCAATGAATTTCAGGTCGTGTACGAGACATGCAGCCCCTAACCATGAATTAAAATTTAGGAGTCGACTGAATGCTTCCTGTCCTCTGCGAAAGCATGCAATTGGTCCACTGATGGACACATCAGTGTTTGTGTACACAGACTGATGTTTGTCTAGTGTGTTCATTAAACGTGTGAAATCGTCTTTCAAAGTCTCTGTGCCAGTCTTCTTTCGCAGGATGTCAAACGATCCAGAGTGAATGACAATTTTTCTTATTCCCGGTCTGATTAGTGTTGGAAGTTTTTCGGCCAGCTCTTTGACAGATGTATTGTCTAGACAGATATTTTCTGTGTTTGCCATCTCCACATACCTTGTTGTGGAATCTCCAATCAGTATACAGTCTATTTTCTGTGTGAGGTTAGCATTTTTCTTTCCAACAGTTTTGGGGCCGTTTGTTTTTGGGCTAGGCCTAGTCTGCCGGTTCTTTCCAGAGTCCTGTGGCCTTGGTGAAGCCTCGTTAGCCTTCTCAATAGCCGGCATGTTAACGCTGGTCCTGTACCTTCGGCGTTGGCTACCGCGACGTTCTCGGCGCATGATAGTCTCTTCGCTGTTAGCCGTTCGCTCGGTCTGGGTCGTGTTTGCTAGCCGTGTCACTAGTGGCTCTGTTTTCCTCGTCGTCTCGTCGTTAGCGTGTGCTCCGATGTGCCGGCTGTTAGCTTCGCTAGCATTAGCGTGAGCTCCGGCATGCCAGCTGTTTGCTTCGCTAGTGTTAGCGTGAGCTCCGGTATTCTTGCTATTAGCGTCGTTAGCGTGAGCTCCGTTTTGCCCGCTGTTTGCTTCGTTAGCGTTGTTAGCCACGCTTCTATGTCTCTTTGCTTTGGGTGTTGATATGCATGTTTCTGAGAGTAGGTTGAAACTATTTCTTGGCGGTACCGGGGGTGAGGTCCTGGTTCGTTTTTTTCTCTTTTTTTCCTTGACGGTAATCCACTGCTTTGGTCTAGCTCCTTGGTTGTGCCAAGGACCGTCTTTTGGGTGGTGCTGTTCTGTAGCTGCTAGCATAGGCCAGGTTTCAATCATGGTATTGTTGGCTATATTTGTAGTAGCTTCAAGCATAGAGTCAAGGAATTGCTCATTCTGCTGTATTTGGTACAGGGTAGAAACCCGAGCCTCCAGCTTTACAATCTTCATACGCATCTTCAAGCAATTAGTACATTCTGTGGGAGAGCCGAGTCCCGGCATATTCCCTTATTTCCTGTCTTTTCAGGTTAGGCTAAACTGAAGCTAAGCTAGGTACTTAGCTGGTGGTGGTGGTGATGATGATGATGGTGGTGATGGTGGTGGTGGTGGTGATGGTGGTGGTGGTGGTGGTGATGGTGGGTCACTCACTTCACAT
>NC_140169.1:206952377-206965429 GCF_963971535.1 Notolepis coatsorum | reverse complement strand
TCTCTCTCTCTCTCTCTCTCTCTCTCACACACACTCTCCCAGCTCTCTTTCTCTCTTCCCCCTTCCTCATCTCCCTCACCCCTGTCTCTCTGTCTCTGTCTCTGTCTCTGTCTCTGTCTCTGTCTCTGTCTCTGTCTCTGTCTCTGTCTCTGTCTCTGTCTCTGTCTCTCTCTCTTCTCTCTCTCTCTCTCTCTCTCTCTCTCCTCTCTCTCTCTCTCTCTCTCTCTCTCTCTCTCTCTCTCTCTCTCTCTCTCTCTCTCTCTCTCTCTCTCTCTCTCTCTCTCTCTCTCTCTCTCTCTCTCTCTCTCTCTCTCTCTCTCTCTCTCTCTCTCTCTCTCTCTCTCTCTCTCTCTCTCTCTCTCTCTCTCTCTCTCTCTCTCTCTCTCTCTCTCTCTCTCTCTCTCTCTCTCTCTCTCTCTCTCTCTCTCTCTCTCTCTCTCTCTCTCTCTCTCTCTCTCTCTCTCTCTCTCTCTCTCTCTCTCTCTCTCTCTCTCTCACACATGAAGTCTAGTAAAAAAAAAAAGTAAAAAAGAAAAGAAAACAATAATAATAAAAAAAATCTAAAACGTTAATCGTGAGTTAAAATAAATAGTGGCGTTAAAGGAATTGTGCGTTAACGCGTTAATGTTGCGTTAACTTTGACAGCCTTAATATATATATATATATATGTATTATTTATTATCTTTGTAACCAGGAGAATGAGCTAGCTAAACAGCTTGGAACATATACCATGTATTTATTTCGGTTTGTGAATATCCACAGCAAGGTTAACTAAAATTGATGCTAAAACTAAGGCCACGTCCACACAAATACAGATATTTTGCAAAACATACATTTTCTTCTACGTTTGGGCCTTTCATCCACACGCAAACGGCATTTTCGGAAAAGAAAACGGCAACCCGCGATCTGGAGCCGCATGCGGCTCTTCAGCCACTCTGCAGTGGCTCTGTAAGTTTGAAAAATAATAATAATATGGAAATAAATATCGGCTATCTTTTATTAAATTTTATAAATTAGAAATTGTTTAATATTTCATCAAATAAAACACCCGCGCCTCTCCCTGACCATTGTAGCCTAGGGTGGTCCGAAAGCGATCCCATACGGGCGCTGAGCGCTGGGGAAGGTGACACAAGAAGACGAAGAAGTCCTTTGTTTTGACTAGAGCCTCGAAATGAATGGCAGTGGACGGCTATTTTGGATAATCATGCCAAATTTTTACTGGTACACACATTACAAAAACCTGTAAAACATACATTTTCCATGGGATTTTGATAAACATTGGACATGTACTACACAAGCCTTCAGGCTATGGAATCATTATGATTTCCAGCTCCTACCTCTCAGCTGGAACTTAAAAACAGGAATCTGGCAACCAGTACAAAGTATAATAAATTGCTAATTACTTTGGGTATGCAAAATGAGCCCCATTTTGCCCGAGGTTAAGGGGTTAAGGATGCCGAGGTCTTGACACTGGTAACGTTGAACCGTCCCACTACATGCCAGCTGGACCAGATACCCTTCCCACTCCTCCAGACCATAGCACCAGACCAGGGGGTGGTTGCAAGCCAGAGTCACACCACTCATAAAACAAACAACCATGAACCCCACCGCCATAGACAATTATCTGTATCATAGACGATCTCTCTTCTCTTCTTCCTTTCTAAATCACTTGAACGTGCTATATCCAACCAACTTACTGATTATATCTTACAGAAGGACCTCCTAGACCCTAATCAGTCAGGCTTCAGGACTGGTCACTCCACAGAGATGGCCCTCATAGCGGTCACAGAGACTCTTCACTTAGCAAAAGCAAAAGGGCCTCTCCTCTGTCCTCATTCTCCTGGACCTGTCGGAAGCCTTTAACACAGTCAACCATCAGATCCTCCTCACGTCCCTCGCAGAAATGGGAGTGGCTGGCTCTGCACTGGCATGACTGACATCCTTCCTCGATGTCCTCTCCTACCAAGTATCATGAAGAGGGACCCTGTCGGCCCCCCACCCCCTTCGGACGGGGGTCCCCCAGGGCTCGGTCATTGGACCCCTCCTCTTCTCCCTCTACACCAAATCTCTGGGTAAATGTATCACGTCCCATGTTTTCTCGTACAGTATCATTGCTATGCTGATGATACTCAACTCTTCCTCTCCTTCCCTCCCTCAGATATCCATGTCTCTGAGCGGATCTCGGAACCTGAAACTGAACCTAAGCTAAATAGAATTGCTTCACATGCCCATGTTACCCCACTTCTTAGGGACCTGCACTGGCTCCCCATTGCCGCTTCAAGGTCCTTGACCTGGCATATCGTGCGGCGAAGGGAACGGCTCCTGCCAAACTCCGGTCAATGGTCTCTAACTACACACCCTAAAGACCCCTCCGCTCTACATCCTCTGGCCACTCATATCCGAGCTCCAGGAGGGTCATCAAAGAGAAGTCGCCTATTCTCTGTCCTCACTCCACAATGGTGCAATGAACTTCCCACCAGTTAGGACAGCCGAAACCCGACCAATCTTTTGCTGTCAACTAAAAACACACTTCTTCAATACATTTCTGAAATTAAAGGGGGAAAAATTACTGTCTTATACTATCATGCACTCTTCCTACTATACTAATATGTCTCTACTACTATGCACTCAACACTGGAGCACACAAGTTTCAGCACTGTTTGATGAACATTGTTACTCAGCTATAAGAGTTGTACCCTCCCTGCTGACTTGTCGTATAGAACTTGTAAGTCACTTTGGATAAAGGTGTCAGCTAAATGACCAAATGTAAATGTAAATGTAATATGGCGTTCCATAACTATCTCATACTGGAACAACTGGTGTTCCATAACTCTCTCATACTGGAACAACTGGTGTTCCATAACTCTCTCATACTGGCACACTTGCCGTTTGTCAATTTGTCAACACAGCAAGCTAGAGGAGGCATTGATAGAGATATTAGGCTTACAAGGTTTCAGATAGGGTTACTCTGCTACATTGGCACACCTGCTGTTCCATAACTCCCTCATACTGGCACACCTGGTGTACCATAACTCTCTCATACTGGCACCCTTGGCGTTCCATAACTCTCATACTGGCACACCTGGCGTTCCATAACTCTCGCACACAGCTGAATGGTGTATTTAGTGTATTTTCATTTGAAAGGGTGAGAAGGAGAAGGGAGCTCACAGCCACAAACTGAAATGTTGTGGTTTATCTGTTGTGAAGTGAATCAGGAGGGATTTAGTAACATAACTAACAAAAAAAAGAAATAATTAAAGATCTGTTCAAACTTGCACATTGGATAATCTGTTATTTGTCTGCATTGCACGAGGCTGTGACAGTGTGTGTGTGTGTGTGTGTGTGTGTGTGTGTGTGTGTGTGTGTGTGTGTGTGTGTGTGTGGATGGATGGATTTAGAACATCATATTCCACATACACATGTTTATTATATCTGACAGACCAAATTAGAACAGAGGTGGACAAAGGTAAATTCTGTGGGATGGTTTTAATAGACTTACAAAAAGCCTTCGACACTGTTAACCACGACATACTTTTATATAAACTGAAGGCTATGGGTTTTAACAGTATATCCTTAAGGTGGATGGAGTCTTATCTGAGAGGCAGGAAACAAGTAGTGGAAATGAATGGGACCATATCCTTCTCACTCCAACAGACGTGCGGGGTGCCGCAAGGAAGTATTTTAGGACCACTTTTATTTCTTTTATATATCAATGACATGAAAACTGCATGTGATTGTAAACTGTTTTTATTTGTGGACGATGCTGCACTCATGGTCTCCCATCAGGACAAAAGAGAAGTAGAGAGGTCACTCAGTCTAGAGCTTGTCAAGATCAGTCATTGGCTGGTCGAAAACAGGTTATCCCTACACCTGGGTAAATCCGAAGCTATCCTTTTTGGCTCGGCCATACGACTTAAGAGGTCTCCTGGGTTCAAGGTAGTGGTAGGAGATATCGAGTTAACAGCAAAGGAGGAAGTCACATACTTAGGATGTATTTTGGACAACACCTTATCAGGGGTGAGCATGGCACAAAAGGTGGTCACAAAGATCAATCAGAGAATAAAATTTCTCGGTAGAGTGTCCACCTATATTAACAGGTCAGCAATGGAAGTCCTGGCAGGGGCACTGATCCAATGTCATTATGACTATGCATGCTCCTCCTGGTACACTGGCATCACAGTAGCACTGAAAGGTAGGCTACAGACAGCTCAGAACAAATTAGTTAGAATGATTTTAAAACTCCATCCCAGGACTCACCTTACACAGACACATTTTAACAGCCTCAAATGGCTCAGGGTTGAGGAGAGGGTCTCTCAAATAAAACTCAACATAACACATAGGATACTCGGGAATACTGTCCCTCAGTACCTCAGTGGATATTTTAACATGGTAAGGGATGTACACGGACACGCCACCAGGGGGAGCCCTACAGACATCGTCCCAGTGAGATGCAATAGGAAAATAGGCCAAAACACATTCCTATATTCAGCAGCAGTACAATGGAATAGCCTACCAATGGAGTTGAAGACCATAAGCCCCTTCTCCACGTTTAAATTAGCTATAAAGAGGTGGATCATAAGTAGCAGAAGCTGGGAGTAGTGAACAAAGGGTTTTAATATGTGTTGTTCCTTTTTTATTCTTTTATTGTCTATAAAATGGAATATTATTGTATGTATTTTTTTGTTTTTATACCACACATCCTGACATACAGACACTACAAACACCCACGTCCACACACCAGTACATAAATCCACTGACACCAATGATGAAGGACCACAATGGAAACAAGCCTATGGCTTTATTGTGTTTTATGAAATCCTATTGGTAAATGGAGAAAATGTATACCTGTTTTCATATTGTGATCCAATGTATATGTGTGATTTTCCATTCTAAACCAATAAACTATTCAATCAATCAATCAATCAATCAATCAATCAATCAATCAATCAATCAATCAATGTGTGTGTGTGTGTGTGTATTTGTGTGTGTGTGTGGCTGTGTGTATGTGTGTGTGTGTGTGTGTGTGTGTGTGTATTACACCGCAGGAAGAGACTGTCGAACTGCACAGAGACTCTGCAAGGAGGGTTCTGCTTAGCATGAAGCAGTCTGAGATCAGGCAGCACTGGTGTGGACTCAGACTACAGGGAAAGCTAGCTTGTTTGGAGTTTGCTGACCACTCAGTCTCACACTCAGTGTATAAGAACGCCGCTGTTGGTGAGGATGTTTTAAAATTTACCATCAAAGTTAAGCAAGACTGCAGGTATTACCCACTCAATACAATCTGTCCACTTGGTATCCTCAAACTCACAGTCCATTCTGTTTAAACCATCAGGATTCACAACACCTAGAATCCATTGCACACATAACAAACGGATGTAATGCATACAAACACCTGTACATCGCCCGTCATGACCGTATTGTGGACATTGTGTCTGATGCGGTACGGAACATATCACCATCTACTGCAGCAATGTACAAACATGCCAGAGTGAAACCAGAGTGGTTTGGCCTTACCAACGATGTCTTTGCTAACATACCAAATACACCGGATGTTGTTTTTGTTGACACCAGCCACAGGGAGGTGCTGGTCATAGAAGTAGGCTGTACCTTTGATCTGTACATGGACCAGGCCTTCCGGGACAAGTATATCAAATACCAACCACTGCTCAATGTGATGGCTGACCTTGGGTATAGGTGTAGATATAGTGTACTTGTATTCGGAAGTATTGGCCATGTATACAAATGCAGCATGACCGGTCTGAGAATTGCTGCAATGTCTAAAAGAAAAGCCAAACAAATTGCCAAATATTGCTCTGTCTCAGCTATTATTGGCAGCTTAGCCACGTGGAGAAGGAGGTGCTATGTGTACCCTTAAGTGTTCAGTGCTGCTTGGCCCCGATACATTTGATTCCCTGTTTATGTAATATAATTTGTGGAACCAAGTAAAGTATTAAAATGTGTGTGTGTGTGTGTGTTCCAATGCATGTGAAATATTCCAATTCCAAGCGTGTCGAAGTGTCCTTGATCAAGACACTTAACCCCTAATTGCTCCCAATGCGCAATTGGATAAAAGCGCTATATAAATGCACCATTTGTATAGATGTATATACATATACTGTATAGGGCTGACCCCTATTAGTTGAATAGTCGACTAATCGATCGAAAGGCCGTAGTCGACTGCCAACCTCTTAGTCGAATGCAAAAAAAAAATATATATAGGCCTATATAATATTTTTTATTTTTCTATTTTTATTTTAATTTTTTTATCATTCTTTCCAAAAGAAAACAGGCCTAGAAGCGTGGCTAACGCTAATGGCACGCATACCAGATGCTAACAGCCTAAGAAAACAGGCACAGAGGCACTGAAAAAGGATTTCACCCATCTAATGAACACACTAGACTAGACATATCAAGATGTATCCATGTTAACAGAATTCAACTATAGGGCGACAATAATGTGGTCAAGAGGCATGGTTTCTATCTTGAGCCTGAACTGGCGTGACTTCTTTTATTCACATGGTAAGCAGCAGTAACACAAGTCTTCTCTCACTGAGAGACATTGTGGGAGAGAACGAAATGGGTGGATACCTTTGCTTTTATAGTCGCCATAAAGTACCTTGGTGGCTCCGCCTAGAGCGCCCTCCAGTGGGAACAGATATATATGCAACTAGACAGTCACTGGTGGAGACAATTATATATGCAGGTAAACAGTTACTAGTATAAACAGCCATATGTACAGTTAGACAGTTACTAACAATCCTACACAGAGCCTCTGATCTCAACAATCCATCAGTGGACCAATTGCATGCTTTTGCAGAGGACGAGAAGCCTTCCGTCGACTCCTTCAGACATTAACACTTCCAGTGCCACTTGTTAACATGGTAAAGCATGGTTAAATGCCACCACCCACTTCAATGATAGCGTTGTGAACGCATAATCTCTGTCTTAAATTATGGCTGTGTCTAATCTGCCCGTCGTTTATCAATGACTTGTTTGCAGTCAACATTGTCGAAACGGATTGTTTTTTTAATCGCTTCATTTCCGTTTTATAGCATTTTGAAAAGCCCTCGTTTTCAAGGAAAATATAAAGATTCTGTGATAATCGGCATTTACTGGAATATTCTGGCATACACAAAAAAGTTGTCATTTTTCTGCCTAAATATGAATCGTTTTCAAATAAATGCTAGATTATCGATAGTATATGTGTACTTATGCACGCTATAGAGGCGATCTGAAAAATCGATTTTCTCATTTCCTCATCAGCGATCACAGCCACACACACACACACACACACACCCATAGGGCAATATAGGTGAAAATAGCTCTGATTATCCTAAGACTGGTAAAATAAATTCCTTACCTCAGATCAGATGTTATCCAAAAAGATTATTCCAATTCCTGATCGCCATTCCAAATATCGATCACGCTTATTGATTACAGTGTTGGGTACTGTAAATACATAATCCACGCGTTTTCCGGGCCGGCGATCACAATGGATTCTTCAGTTGGCCTTGACGGAAAAGTAAAATGAGGAAACTGACGCACCCCCCAATGGGTTTCCGTTGGAAAAAATTGTTGCCGGTCTCCGTGCACAGATGAAGCACACCTGTGTCAGATGTGCCTGAGACATTATTGTTTATTATTATTATTAAAATGTATGTTTTTTATTAAAACGTTTCTTGAATTTTATGATTTACACAGTGAAAATCCCCATTTGAAATAATGTATATTAGTTATATTTATTAGTAAAATAACACCATTAGCCATTAGCCATTAGCCATTAGCCTTTTCATGTCACGCACCACCTAGAGGGCGCTCGCGCACCACAAGGGGTGCACGCACCACAGTTTGGGAACCACTGGTCTAAAGTAATGGGGTGCAGTTACACAGGGAGAGACGATAGGGGGCGGTATCTTCCCAATTGAGCTCAGAGAGAGTCTGCAACACTAACCTGAGGCTCGATTGATGAAATATGAATTCAAATCACCAATAAAATAAAATACGACAAACAAACGCTATATAGCGTTGGCGGGCACTCAACGGTCGGCATGAACTAACGACAAAACGCGTGGCTGGCATCCAAAGTGTTAAGCACCCCCACAGCCCAAATGGAATGATAAAAAAAATAAAAAGTATACTTTTAAAAATAATTTCTTTTTTATAGTCGACTAATAGTCGACTATCGGCAAATTTTGGCCTATCAAAGTCGACTATCCAAATCTTTAGTCGGGGACAGCCCTAATACTGTATGAGCTTGTTGTCTAATTATTCCTACTGCAAGTGAAGCTTGAGTTTGACACTATTAGACCAGTGGTTTCCAAACTTGTTTACCAAGACACTGAAAATAAAAATAATTCCCCACTGCACCCCAACAAACATGCTCAACATGTCAGAACTTAAGCTGTTAACCACTTAAGCCTACCCCACATTTAGCATAAAACGCCTGACAATGACATACCCAAAGTAATTTTTTATTTATTATAATTTATACTTATAGCACATGGTCTGGTCTCTTTTGAAAGGTAACATTGAAAGGTAACATTCTGAAGTTTCGTACACATTAAAGAAAAATCACTTTGAGTGCTAATGTAATAGAAAAACTGCGACTTGAACACACTGAAATTAAACATTTGCTCCTTACTTTTGTGTTGACTTGTTGCCAGATGCCTGTTTTTGGGTTCCAGCTGAGAGGTAGGAGCTGGAAAACATAACGGTTCCATAGCCTGAAGTCTTATAGTCATACAGTCCAAAGTTTATAAAAATCCCACAAAAAATTCGTTTTTTAGAAAGGTTTTTGTAATGTGTGTACCGCAATAATTCAGCGTGATTATCCAAAATGGCCGTCCACTTCCATTCATTCAGACGTGCGAGTCAAAACAAAGGACTCCTTCGTCACCTTCCCCCACTCTCACCCACTCTTCTGGGATCGCTTTCGGAGCAGATGCTCCTTGGCTACAACGCTGGTCAATAATTTTTGCCATCAGCGGTGACTGGTCAGTTCGGGACCGTTTACAGTCGGATGTGGTCACTTGACAGAGCCACCTGTCAAATGACGCTCGCCGGATATTTCATCTTGTAACTCGAGACCCGAAGCATGCAATAGGTTGAGTGTGGTGGCGATCGGAAGGCGGCAAATTCAACTTTCGAACAGTGTATTTGTTGATTTGGCCGAAAATTGCAGCCCTGAGCCGACAGATGAGAGAAAAGTGCTGCGACGGGAGCAAAGTGCTGCAACGTCCCTTATACGGGCCATCGAACGTTAACTCATTCTGCACCAATCACGGAATAAGTCGGGTTAACTCGCCAACCGTTCAGCGCCAATCACGAGAAAACTCGCGTTTTAATCGTTATTTCCCCCTTCATATGCAATGCCAGACAACGTGGGACGGACCTCCATGAGCAGTATTTGGAATGGCGATCAGATAATTGGATTATTTCTTTTGCATTACACCAGAGACCAGGTATATATCCAATCTTGCGTTGATCTGATATTTCTTTCTACCGCGATCGAAGCTGTGTGTGTGGAATGTGTGTGGCTGTTTACCGTTGGTGGCAAGAGGGGGGGGGGCGTCGCACTCCAGGGACCATTTCATGTATGCACGAGGAGACATAATAATGATAATCTACCATTGATTTCAGGAAGATTCGATAATCAGGCGAAAAATGACAACATGATAAGTGTATTCCACTAAAACGCTATTATCGCGTCTTTTCCTGAGATTACTAAGAATCACCAAAACTATACTCATATTCAAAACGGTATAAAACGGAAATGTACGGATGAAAAAACAAATCCGTTTTGTACATGTTGACTGGAAGCAACTCACTGACAATCGACGGGTGTATTAGACCCATAGCTATAATATAAGATATATTTTAAGTAGGGCTGTCAGTTTATCGCGTTAATTAGATTAATTAATTACACAGCAAATTAGCGCGTTATGAAAATTTACTAAAAATTTATAAAAAAAACAAAATTTATTTTTATTTTTTTATAAATTTATTTGTTCTCATTCATTCCATAAGAACGTAGAATACACATTTACAGACTTTTTTTTTATGTATGGATCCCAGGGAATGTATTCCCAGTGTCAGAAATACTGTGTCTGTTACTAGGCTTGGGTAAATTGTAATGAACCAAATGAGAATATCAATAATTTTTTTTTTATCTTTGACTGTGAATAACTATGCAAAAATTTACCAGACCTGAAAAATCTAAGCAAATTAATAAATGGAAGATGATTAAACAGAAGGTTTTGTAGATACAGTACTGAATTTTGCCATCCGGACCCATGCAATTTGAAATATGATTATAGAATATCAGGCATAAAATGGTTATGCGATTAAAATGTGATTAATTAGATTAATTAATTACAAATCCTGTAATTAATTAGATACATTTTTATAATCGCCTGACAGCACTAATTTTAAGCACTCGCAAATTTCGCAGTCTCCGATGGCGTTCTAGCGCCCCCTGGCGCCCCGACCCCTGGCGCTGATTGAGTTAAGGTAACAGCACACCATAATTCGTTTGTAGCATAATTGTTAAAAGAGATCATACTATTTTCAGAATTAAAATCTTGGCCTCTGTGTTGTCCTGCTCTGTTTCTTCCTGTAGAGCAGGGGTCCCCAACCTTTTTTGAACCAAGATCTACTTTTTAATTTACCAGCTAGCCGAGAGCTACCAGCCAAAATTGTATATTGTAAGCTGTCATTTGAGGCTTTATAAAAGCAGCATAATGAACACAGATCTGTCAGTGCCGAGTCCGACCTCACCTTAAATAACAAACAGTTGTTTGTTGTAGTTAACAAGGAGAGGCAGAGTTGATTTTGCAAAAAAAAAGAAATTGTATAATCTAATTTTATGAATCGAGATCTACTTGAAATCAGCCTGCGATCTACCTGTCGATCGCGATCGACTGGTTGGGCACCACTGAGGATATCTGTGTTGTCCTGCTCTGTCCCTTCCTGTAGGGCCTCTGTGTTGTCCTGCTCTGTCTCTTCCTGTAGATACATCTGTGTTGTCCTGCTCTGTCCCTTCCTGTAGATACATCTGTGTTGTCCTGCTCTGTCTCTTCCTGTAGGGCCTCTGTGTTGTCCTGCTCTGTCTCTTCCTGTAGATACATCTGTGTTGTCTTGCTCTGTCCCTTCCTGTAGATACATCTGTGTTGTCCTGCTCTGTCTCTTCCTGTAGATACATCTATGTTGTCCTGCTCTGTCCCTTCCTGTTGATACATCTGTGTTGTCCTGCTCTGTCTCTTCCTGTAGACACATCTGTGTTGTCCTGCTCTGTCCCTTCCTGTAGGGCCTCTGTGTTGTCCTGCTCTGTCCCTTCCTGTAGGGCCTCTGTGTTGTCCTGCTCTGTCTCTTCCTGTAGATACATCTGTGTTGTCCTGCTCTGTCTCTTCCTGTAGGGCCTCTGTGTTGTCCTGCTCTGTCTCTTCCTGTAGATACATCTGTGTTGTCCTGCTCTGTCTCTTCCTGTAGATACATCTGTGTTGTCCTGCTCTGTCCCTTCCTGTAGAGAGCCTCTGTGTTGTCCTGCTCTGTCCCTTCCTGTAGAGACCTCTGTGTTGTCCTGCTCTGTCCCTTCCTGTAGATACATCTGTGTTGTCCTGCTCTGTCTCTTCCTGTAGAGACCTCAGTGTTGTCCTGCTCTGTCTCTTCCTGTAGAGACCTCTGTGTTGTCCTGCTCTGTCTCTTCCTGTAGATACATCTGTGTTGTCCTGCTCTGTCCCTTCCTGTAGAGACCTCTGTGTTGTACTGCTCTGTCCCTTCCTGTAGATACATCTGTGTTGTCCTGCTCTGTCCCTTCCTGTAGATACATCTGTGTTGTCCTGCTCTGTCCCTTCCTGTAGAGGGCCTCTGTGTTGTCCTGCTCTGTCTCTTCCTGTAGATACATCTGTGTTGTCCTGCTCTGTCTCTTCCTGTAGATACATCTATGTTGTCCTGCTCTGTCCCTTCCTGTTGATACATCTGTGTTGTCCTGCTCTGTCCCTTCCTGTAGAGACCTCTGTGTTGTCCTGCTCTGTCCCTTCCTGTAGATACATCTGTGTTGTCCTGCTCTGTCCCTTCCTGTAGATACATCTGTGTTGTCCTGCTCTGTCCCTTCCTGTAGAGGGCCTCTGTGTTGTCCTGCTCTGTCTCTTCCTGTAGATACATCTGTGTTGTCCTGCTCTGTCCCTTCCTGAAGATACATCTGTGTTGTCCTGCTCTGTCCCTTCCTGTAGGGCCTCTGTGTTGTCCTGCTCTGTCTCTTCCTGTAGAGGGCCTCTGTGTTGTCCTGCTCTGTCCCTTCTTGTAGAGAGCTCTGTGTTGTCCTGCTCTGTCTCTTCCTGTAGATACATCTGTGTTGTCCTGCTCTGTCTCTTCCTGTAGAGACATCTGTGTTGTCCTGCTCTGTCCCTTCCTGAAGAGGACCTCTGTGTTGTCCTGCTCTGTCCCTTCCTGTAGAGACCTCTGTGTTGTCCTGCTCTGTCTCTTCCTGTAGATACATCTGTGTTGTCCTGCTCTGTCTCTTCCTGTAGAGGGCCTCTGTGTTGTCCTGCTCTGTCCCTTCCTGTAGATACATCTGTGTTGTCCTGCTCTGTCCCTTCCTGTAGGGCCTCTGTGTTGTCCTGCTCTGTCTCTTCCTGTAGATACATCTGTGTTGTCCTGCTCTGTCCCTTCCTGTAGATACATCTGTGTTGTCCTGCTCTGTCTCTTCCTGTAGATACATCTGTGTTGTCCTGCTCTGTCTCTTCCTGTAGATACATCTGTGTTGTCCTGCTCTGTCCCTTCCTGTAGATACATCTGTGTTGTCCTGCTCTGTCTCTTCCTGTAGGGCCTCTGTGTTGTCCTGCTCTGTCTCTTCCTGTAGATACATCTGTGTTGTCCTGCTCTGTCCCTTCCTGTAGATACATCTGTGTTGTCCTGCTCTGTCCCTTCCTGTAGAGAGCCTCTGTGTTGTCCTGCTCTGTCCCTTCCTGTAGAGACCTCTGTGTTGTCCTGCTCTGTCCCTTCCTGTAGATACATCTGTGTTGTCCTGCTTTGTCTCTTCCTGTAGAGACCTC